>NC_048574.1:60033695-60336876 GCF_013265735.2 Oncorhynchus mykiss | reverse complement strand
TCTACACAAAAAATGGCTACGCCTGCGCTCGACTGTTTGTGAAGAAGTCCTTCACTGACTGGAAGGACGTGTTTTATTACTCGTGGGTAGGGTACTACTCTGCGAACAGTGTCAGCAACAAGGAGTACCAAACGTTCCAGTGGGCAGTGTATTTTACCAAAGACACTCCCTCAGATGAGATACCTGAATATGATGTCTATGTTTATGAGTCCAGTATGGCCACTTCTCCAGGTGCCCAGGCCCGATTCATGCTGTCGAAATACAACGAAGTAGCACGTACGGTAGCCTGGGAAAGTCAACCCTAAAAACCAAGCCCTTGATGAAATGTTGAGAATTTTTATGCCATGATGATGTTGGGGTCTTTGAAGCACATTTTTATATAAAAAGGTATTCAACTGTTGAATCATTGTGGTTATGTAACTTTAATCAGACAATACTGAAATGTACTATTTCGAGGAAACATGAATTTGAGCCTCGAGTCTGATCACAAATCACTTATTTTTCTTTGGCACCCTTGTCTCATGAATAATTCTGACATAATTCTCAAAATAAAATTAAATAGTAAATCAACTGTACTAAGTAAGCTATATCTATGATTAACATGTTCATAGTGTTAAGTTGATGAATAACTGAACATTGCAAAAATACATGAATCAGTATGCAGTCATGTTGAGGTATGACGCATTCAACTTTTACAATACACCTGCATTTCCAATTGATCTTTAAATACCTGTAATGCTTATAAGTTTTCTATATAGTGGTGCAATTGTAGCTTGACTGTTTTTATATAGTGCTGCACGTGGGGAGTGTGAATTCCCCAGATGATCTGTTTATGAAATAAATAGTTAAGTCTGTTAAGACCAATGCTTAAGGTCCATGACCTGAAGCAGCAATGTAATCACTGTTTTTTTGCAATAAACATTAGCATTATACCAAGTTAAAACTAATCTGAAATAGCATGATTAACAGGGATCTGTTCATTTGTTAACGCAAACATTCTGAATTTTAATAAACAAACCTCGTTTATGGGTGGTAACAAATATGTAATGCGACTCAGTTTCTATGTTAACATGGTAACGGGGAATAGGCGTGCGTCACTGTATCGGCCTATCACACTGTCTGACTACACAATGCAGGATAGACAATTTCCTGATTGTGTCACTCAAGACCATTCCAGAATAATAGGCGACACGGAGCGTAATCGAGACAGGATTGTTGTTAGATTTGTCGAGAATCGACCATATATTTATTACACTGCACCTTCCATTTAAGTGCAATCAGCCAAATACGGATTACGATCAGACAAATACCTTTGAGATTCACGTCGACCTTATTAGACAGATCTGAAATCGAAATATGCTAGAATTTCTGGTTTAAGCAGGATTCAAAATGAACACAAACAGTGCTTTGCATAAATGCACAGTGAAGCCAAGGAACACAGTCATAAGGAGACCTCAGGGTGCGAAAACCCATGAGGATGTTGATTGAGGTCGATACTTTTAGGGTGGGGGAATTCCAGAATTAGATGGAGCGTCCTATCGCAGAAGGTTTTGGACTTGGGGGTGAAGGGGACACTTTTGAAAGACAACAACGGTCAGACACAAGACGACTTCTACCTCAGTCTCCACAGCCAATGGCGTCTCTGACACTTGGGTGACCCTAAACCCCGGTCTTCAGGTCAGGCTCCTCCAAGTAAACCATGGTGGTTCAGCTATCCAGAGGAGGAAATCTGTAGGGGTCCTGAGTTTGACGATGCCAATGGGTAGATAGATGCCTGTTCAGATTTGAGGCTTCGACAACAGTCTACAGCTCTACACTAAAAAGGGTTATACTTGGGTGGTTATACATATATGAGACAGTTCAGAATTCATCTGGTTCATCTGAATATTATGTGTATAAATATAAATCTGATGGAAGCACGTTTCTTGGAGTGAAGGCTTGTTTCAATGCTGTATAAATACAGTGAGGAAAAAGCAGTCATTGAACCTTGAAAGGGAACAAATGATAACCAAAATAAATGAGATGAACTGAAATAGAATCACACATTTAGGTTAAATCACAAATCCATGATTCAACTTGTACATACAGTACTCTACTCTTTGCTCCTTTTTGCATTCGAGTCGATTCGATTCCAGCTCATCACAAAATCAACTCCAGCTTGCTCTTGCGACTTGGGTGTGCTGGTGCGTTGTGACAATTGCACTGTGTGAGTTTTTAACATTAATATGGTGGTGTAACTGTACGGAACCTAATCTGATCTGTGCAGTGTGTGTGTGTGTGCTTTGATTGAGGCGTAGGGCGGTGTAATCGTTTATAATGTAAAGGTTGATGAATGACGAAATATTGTAAGTATGCAGTCGTGTCGCAGGATGATGATGCCTTTAACTTGCACAGTAGACTTGCATTTCAACTGTCTTTACACTTTCGAGCTTGACGATATTTAACTTCCAAAAAGGGACGTTTATCCATCAGAACTCTCAACGGTTTTGTTATTGAGATCACTTGTTAAAGATGAGAAGCTGATTGGCAATCGATTTCATCCATCATTGCAAAACAATTGACTTGGGGAAAAAAAATGTATGTTATACACATGATATTTCTACAGTTGACTTTGATGTTTACCCAGACTTATTTTACTTAATTGCCCCTAAATAAAGTTGGATGAATAAAGTTGTATTGAATTAAATTAAATACTTGAAACACCGGCAGCAAAATAAAAGACACAAGGCACCCAAACTATTTTTTTATGAATAATTTATTGCCAGTAGGAAAGCGTGAGCTAGTGGCAGTATTCAATAAAAACCTTAACAAGACCATAGCACTGCTCACACCCACATAGACGTCTGAAAAAGACAAGTGTCTATGGATAACTTTGCACTATAAATATAATCGGGTCCCATTTTCGTGGTGGAAAAATAAAGGAGGTTCCAAAGTCGCCATTTACAAACAAACAAATAAAAAATAGAACAACACAAGAATATGCAGTCGCTCATCGAAAGACCCTTTTTGAAATGAGCAGGAGACGATCAACTTTCAACGGATACATGGTGTTTTTGGAAAAGCTGAGCTCTTCTCTTTTCCTTAAAAAAAAAAAAAGTTTGGTTTTTTATTTTTGTGAATGAAGGAACAGGCTGATAATGTAGCACACCATTTAACTTGTGTTTTTTTTTTGGGGGGGGGGGGGTAAATAAAAGCATAAAATATCTACAAAACCTAGTAAACCTTGAAATCAAAACTGTACATTTAAATTTACATCGAAAATGAACGAGGATTTGTATCAAAAATCAGTTTGCACGGTTTTACCTCTACAAATACAGATATCACCTTGTAGTGTGTGTTTTATCTATCATGATCGTTGTTGTCAATGGTTTTCTTTTTTCTTCGTAGTTGTACATCAATGTAGTTTTTCGTCAAGACATTTCTTGTGCATAATTGACATTTACTTAAAGCAATCGCACAGCCAACTCAAACACGGGTATTTTTCCAGTACTGCAGGAGTTGGACTGAGTAGATAGAGGAGGCTATGGGGTCCAGTGCTGTTAAATGATATCTCCTTGAAGACACCGCCACCCAGCCAAGCAGCCTTCAGAGTAAGACCAGTCCCAACAACCCCTGTTTACGTGAACAAATTCATTGCTCTGTGTGTGTATGTATAAGTGTGTACATGTGTCTGTGTCTGTGTCGCTTTGTGTTGTGTGTCGTTGTAGTGTGTACATACACAGGCAGAGGGGGTTAACATAAGGTAGAGATGGGGGGGGGGGGGGGGGGGGGGGGGGGTTCAGGCACTTTTGTTTGGATCCAGTGTCAGACTTCAGTGTGCTGTTGGGAGTCCAGTGCGGGGATGGCCAGCCGCTCAAAGTGTCCCTCGTCACCGCTCTCATAGTCGCTCAACATAACTTCTGACTCCTCGCAGCACGCCGACATGTCCGAGCAGGAGGCCGTGGACGTGTACAGGGACATGGACATGTTGTCCAGCGCCGGCGCCTCAAAGTCCCCCCGCCCGTACCCCATGGGGTAGCCGCCCCGGTAGCTGCTGGCGCCGCCCATGGTGGAGGCTGGGGTGGTGGTGGCGGCCGTGGAGCCGCCACAGCCCGGGCTACCCTCAGCGTCGCTGGGATAGTGGTGGTGTGGTAGGTACTGGTTAAGGCTATAGAGCTGGGGCAGTGGTGGGCGGTGGCGTACACCAGAGGACAAACTCGAACCCGGGCTGCCAGGAGGCGCCAGGTCCCTCCGGGGTGGTTCCAGGGTGTCGTAGCGGTCGCCATACTCGGGCAGCGGCGGCGGGGGCAGGTCCTCGTGGGCGAGGAAGTCCTCGGGAGGCGGCGGGAAGTCGCTCTCGATGTCGTAGCCGCCGGGGTAGTAGTCAGTATCGATGGCGTTCGGGTCACTGTACAGGGGGGTCGGGGACTCCACAACCTCATACTGGGGGAACTCCTGGATTCCAGGAAGTTGAACACTTGGCATCCAATCAGATGTGTCCCAGTGGTAGCCTGTTAGACAAGGATGCAAATAATTAGACACCACAGGTGCCACCACCCTAAGCCTCAATCATAGCACACACACTCGCACAGATCAGAATACGTACATTTACACAACAGCAGCGTGTTAATGCCCACACCATGCGATTGCCACGACACACCAACACATTAAGTTGGATTCGTAAAAAAAATATACGCAAAAATCAGAAAACGCACACACATTCTTTGCAAATACAAACTGGTACACACACACGTAGTATAAACAAATAATACCTTAAGATGTGGTACACTTGAAACAGACACTTTTTTTGTTGTTATTGCTTTTATGGAGTGGTTTGTGCGGAGATCATTTCAAAATGGGGGTGAATACGATTAGTGATTTTCAAAGCACTGTTGCAAACAGTTTCTTTAAAAAAAGGCTCCAGGTTTTTTTTAGTGTCAGACGTCAAAAAGGGATATGAATAACTTCATTCAACGTGGGACAGTTAGAGTTACTGGGAGAAGGGGGGACACAAAACACATTTTAGGGTCTACGTGAGGGATTTGAATTGAAGTACTGTGACAAAATTAGACAGTTTCCATGTTTAGTCGATAACTATCGATATGATATTGTTTCGACCAAACAGTGCTTAAACATTTCCAGTCTCATTTCCTCACAGCATCTCTGTCATGCATGGGATTGTTTTGTTGGTTGACAGTAAGTGGGGTGGGGGGGGGGACCACTGGGATTCAGGCAAACAAATGACAAAATAGTCACCTCTTGGGTTCTTGAGATCATGAGCCAAAAAAGACTCTTTAGATGAGGCAAGAAGGGAGAGGAGAGGGGGAGAAAAAGTCATTTTAAGAACCTGAGAGAGAGAAGCCCAGAACAAGAATGAAACATTAAGAAAAAAACATCTACTGCTCTGAGCGAAGATACAGGCTTACAATACAGACAACAGTCGTGCCATTTTCTTAAACAGTCAACCGAGGGGCGAGGGAAATGAGTGAAAATGAAACCTTTGCTGCTCGGTTAATTGGCCAATCGTGTGAGACATTTCAATTTTGAGATTCAAATTAGGCAGCGCGATTCAAATGGCAATAATTTGGATGACAATGAGATGAGGCATGTCATTGGATAAGGAAATGGCATCTCCGAGGCCTAACTCATCATCCTGACACCGAGGACAGAGAACAAAATTACCAGACCTGGATTTCAAAGAGTATTCAAAATCATTTAAAATACTTAAACTGTGCTTGATTGAGCATGCCTGTTGCAATGGAACCAATAGAAATGTGGTTTTTTTTTTAAAGTGCAAACACTCTAAGTACTTGAAAGATGTCAAATAGTATTCAAACCCAGGTCTGTAAACTACGGAACGCAACCACACAGAAACACCACAGATGGCTAACAAGTATTGATTGAGGTGATAATAGTTAAAAAGTACCTTCTCCTTCCACCGAGTCAATAACAGAGTTGACAAGGTGGATAACCGTCACTATGGAGGCTTGTGAAAGGTAAGGGAAAGGAGCAGATGAGGAAAGGTTTGACATTAGTACAAATGATTTGGAAAAAGAAACCAAACACAAAATGGAAGTGCACGTTTGCTGGGGAAACGTCAAATCAACGTTCAAGAAACGTTTCCCTACAAAAACGTTTATTTTCCCTGTGTCGCTCCGAAACGTATGGAGTTTTTGGGTTGGTGGGGGGGGTAGGACGAAGGGAAGACAGGAGGGTAAGACTGACTGCATGATATTGAAGGACGTCTACATTTAGATGTTTGTGGTTTTCAATGGTCACAACACGGAGGTGGAACGGGACACGGTGGAGAGGGAGTTTGGTCTTTGTGCAAGAGAACACACAGCAACAACATACAGGGGTGCCATTGACAGTATGGAAGGAAGGATCAGAGAAATTCTCAAGGATAAAAATGCCTTTCCAGCCCTAAAATAGCTAAGACTATATTTTGTCCAAATACAGTCAAAACTAAATAATACTTCACAAAGAAGTTGAAATATTTTCTATATAGATATACTATAAAGATATCTATGATAAATACATTAGATCAATGTATCAGAAATCCTGCAGGTTTTCACAGTGAGGTTAAGGGTAAGTACAGATGAAGGTTGTGGTGATTGATGGCAAACACATTCCCTACAACCCAACGTGAAATGAGGGCAGATATGGGAGAAGAACCATCATATGTACTGTACTTTATACCCTTGCTTAATGCTCTTCACTGTCTTCCTCAAACATGCATCCGTGGCTAGATTTTGTTTAAAAAGAAACACATGCAAAAAGAGAGACAAACAAAAAAGGGACATGCAAGTAAATAACTTAAAATCATGTTATGATGCTAATTTGCTAACTTCCTTGGCTAATGCTAATTTGCTAACGTCCTTGGCTAATGCTAATTTGCTGGCTAATGCTAATTTCCCCTCTTGCCACTTCAGCGGGGAAGCCTGTACAAGCAAGCCTGTTTTGCGACTAGGGTTGAGTAGAGTGCGAGAGAGAACAGAAAGAGAGAGTTTTTTTATGCCTTAGAGAATATAGCAAAAATGTTCTCTTTGATCGCTTCCTTCTGTACCGAGGTGATTGAGGACTTACACGCTGACCCCTAGTTAAAACCGTGTTCTGGGTCTGTGAACCGATTTGATCCAAATGGGAACTGAAGCCCCGCAGCAAAGAGGGAGAGAGAAAAAACACATGACCCCAGAGAGTCACCGTTGCAGCCAATCACGGCACGCAAAGAGAGATGATTAGCACGTAGCATGTATACAAGTCAACTACAGCCAAGGGGCCACTCTACAAAGAACTGCAGTCGTACAAGAACCAGACGACTGTTCCACAAGCATCCCCACGTGTGCTTTCCACTGCAAACATGCAAGAGACTGATGTAGCGCTTCAGAATTCAGAAACTATCCAACCAAATTAAAATGACATATTTAGATCTATATTAAGAACAAATATGGGTCGATAAGACCAAAGGAAAACTACATTTTAATATATACGTTAAGTACAAATATGGGTGTGTAAGACGACCAAACTTCCTTGGTTCACTTCGGGGGTAAATAAATCTAGTCAATGTATTAGGACATTTATTCCTAAACTGGCAAGGTTGACCATTTCTGTTCAGATACATACCGTTATCGTCACAGGACTCGGACTGGAAGGAGCTGAGGGACTGGACCTCAGACATACTGCCCCTGGTGTTGTAGTGACAGGCACTGTCCTCCACTGGCTTCTTGGTCAAACAGTGATCCAAGTCTACTACCTTAGCTGGAGTACAGAAGCACATGCACACAGACAAACAAAGATGTAAATTGGTGAAGTAGTATTTCCGGAAGAGACTACACGCAGGGATTTGCTACATTTTTGGTTTTTGTACTTTGGTTTTAGGTTTGGACACTAGGGTTGGGAGATAATGACTAAATAGATCATTCCAGACTGTAAATACGATGTCCTTATTTATAATACAGTCACATTCTCATTAAATAATCTGAGTATGGCGAAAAAATGAGGCTTCGTTAATTCATTTAGACCTGTTGATACAGCCTAACTGATCAAACTGCACAGTTTTGATTTGTAAAGTTCAAAAATAGTATCGTCTTGCATATTACGATATACCGTCTGGCTCTTCACGATTTATCGTCAATGTCAAATATCACGATAGTTGATTTAATAATATATATCGGCCCACCCCTATCGGACACCCCATGAATGATGCGAAGGTAATTCCACCAACGAGCCTAAAAAAATCTAGAGCAGGGAATCTACAAATATGAATCAACAATAAAGATATGGACTGAAGTAAAGGAGCTTTACCGTCATATTCGTAGTCCCAGCTGGGCTTCTGAATGGAGTCGCTGTCTGAGACCGAGTTGGAGGGCGGCGGCGGAGGCAGGTTGGGCGCCACGCTGCACACGGCCACCGTCTTGCGGTGTCCGTGCATCGTGTCCGGGTTGAACGTGCTGAACTCAGGGTGCTCGGGGATGGCCGAGCCCTCGAACGAGTTGCGGTCCAGGTTGTTGCGTGAGTCGCTGGGGATGCTGGGTGTGTACGAGCTGGGCCGAACAGGCACCTGCGGCGGAATGTCCGAGTAAATGTTCTTACAAAGCTTCGCGTCAAAGTAGGGTCGCTGGAGGAAGGAGTGCGGCGCTCCTAAGCCTCCCGGGCTGTGCTTGTCGTCGTCAGACTTGGACTTTCTTCGGCACGCCCTCTTGCGGATGACCACGAAGAGGACGACCAGGAGGAAAATGGAGGCCACAAAGACGACAATACCGATGACTTCTTCAAGACCAATGTTCCAGGAGGTGGAGACAAACTCGTTGCGGACCTCGGAGCGGAGTTCGCATAGCCGCCCGATGTTGCCCAGGGAGCAGTTGCAGGAGTACGAGCCGTAGGTGTTCTGGCATTGGCCGCCGTTGGCGCACGGGTTCTTCAGGCACTCGTCCACATCACTGAGGCACCTGCACCGCGACAAAGGACGGGGAGGATTAGAAGAGAGTAGCACATTAACAGTAAAATATAGTAGTTTGGAAAATCTACTACTGGAAAAACGGTAGCTTTGAGAAGTAAGACGGCAAATCTTTGCGCACACATACCTGTCACCCTGGAATCCCTGTTCACACTCACACACAGGACCATCCAGACTGTCAATGCACTTCCCACTGTTTTTACAGGGGTTGTCTGTGCAGTATGGCCCCACCTGGCACCTGTAGTGGAAAATAAATATTCAATACAGCAGCCTAGACCAAAGAGTAATGACAAATAACAGTAACAGTCACTGATCCGATGCTTAATCCTAATATCTTAAATACTAAGAATCCAAAACATACGTCCTTTTATAGAGAATTATCTACAGTTGAAGTCGAAAGTTTACATACACCTTAGCCAACTACATTTAAACTCAGCTTTTCACAATTCCTGACATTTAATCCTTGTAAAAATGCCCCGTCTTCAGTGAGTTAGAATCACCAGTTGATTTTAAGAATGTGAGATGTCAGAATAATAGTAGAGAGAAAGATTTATTTCAGCTTTAATTTCTTTCATCACAGTGGGCCAGAAGTTTACATACACTCAATTAGTATTTGGTAGCATTGCCTTCAAATTGTTTAAGTTGGGTCAAATGTTTTGGGTAGCCTTCCACAAGCTTCCCATAAGCTTCCCACAATAATTGGGTGAATTGTGGCTCATTCCTCCTGACAGAGCTGGTGTAACTGAGTCAGGTTTGTAGGCCTCTTTGCTCAAAACACGCTTTTTCAGTTCTGCCAACACATTTTCTATGGGATTGAGGTCAGGGCTTTCTGATGGCCACTCCAATACCTTGACTTTGATGTCCTTAAGCCATTTTGCCACAACTTTGGAAGTATGCTTGGGGTCATTGTCCATTTGGAAGACCCCTTTGCAACCAAGCTTTAACTTCCTGACTGATGTCTTGAGATGTTGCTTCAATATATCCACATAATTATCTTTGCTCATGGTGCCATCTATTTTGTGAAGTGCACCAGAACCTCCTGCAGCAAAGCACCCCCACAACATGATACTACTACCCCCATGCTTCACGGTTGGGATGTGTTCTTCGGCTTGCAAGCCTCCCCCTTTTTCCTCCAAACATAACGATGGTCTGTTCTATTTTTGTTTCATCAGACCAGAGGACATCTCTCCTAAAAGTACCATCTTTGTCCCCATGTGTAGATGCAAACCGTAGTCTGTCTTTTTTTGGAGCAGCGGCTTCTTCCTTGCTGAGCGGCCTTTTCAGTATAGGACTTGTTTTACTGTGGATATAGATACTGTTGTACCTGTTTCCTCCAGAATCTTCACAAGGTCCTTTGCTGTTGTTCTGGGACAGATTAGCACATTTCGCACCAAAGTACGTTAATATCTAGGAGACAGAACGCGTCTCCTTCCTGAGCAGTATGACGGCTGCGTGGTCCCATGGTGTTTACACTTGCGTACTATTGTTTGTACAAATGAACGTGGTACCTTCAGGCATTTGGAAATTGCTCCCAACGATTAACCAGACTTGTGGGGGTCTACATTTTGTTTCTGAAGTCTTGGCTGATTTCTTTTGATTCTCCCATGATGTCAAGCAAGTTTGAAGTTTGAGTTTGAAGGTAGACCTTGAAATACATCCACAGGTACACCTCCAATTGACTCAAAAGCAATGACATACTTTTCTGGAATTTTCCAAACTGTTTAAAGGCACAGTCAACTTAGTGTATGTAAACTTCTGGCCCACTGGAATTGTGATACAGTGAATTAATCTGTCTGTAAACAATTGTTGGAAAAATTACTGTAGATGTCCTAACCAAATTTGTGGAGTGGTTGAAAAACGGGTTTTAATGATTCCAACCTAAGTGTATGTAAACGTCTGACTTCAATAGTATATGTTCGCATGTGATTTCAGCGCTGCGGAAATGCTCAATGCCGTTTCCTACAGATCAACTCCTCCGGTTTTCATCAACATGAGCTCAGGATCGATGTTCATTTCAGAGTGAGCTAACAGAGAGCTAACGTTTAACACTTGATGGAGAATACCGACCACTGGACATGAGCAAAAAACTATTATGGATAGATGGATTTGGGAACGCAGTTAAGCCGAGATCGTTTCCTCTACAACAAAAACAGAATATATATATTTTTTAAAGATTTGATCCAAACATTGAAATTGGTAAGAGGGCATCATTTTATTTTATACCACGTTTATAACAAGTAATACATCATTATATCTGTCAGCTTTAACCAGCACTATTTTAGCAAAAGTTTGGAAAAATGTCTCGTCTGAGCTCCCGAATCTATAATTCAACTTTAACCCTTAAACAGTCACGATGGAAATAAAAGTATCATATCTTTGACTGAGATCCATACCGTTGTCCTGAGTACTGCCCTCTGCACTGGCAGTAGAGGTCGTCGCCACGTGGAACGCAGGTTCCCCCGTACAGGCAGGGGTTGGAGGCACATGGGCTGATACCAATCTCACAGTGAGTACCCATGAACGAAGCCTTGCACTTACAGAAGTAACCTGGGGAAATAGCAGAGAAGGCATAAGAAAAAATGTAGGGCATTTATATTGTAGTTCTAAGGTCATTTCTTGATGTCTGTGTTCACAGGGCTCCTGGGGAGAAATATAATTGGTCTTTGTGTTGATTAGAATAGAGGCGCTGGACAGACTGAGGGATACAGATTGTGGGTTAAACGGTTTTGGCTTGAGGACTGAAGATTACAGCTGTATACTTTAACTTTGGGTTTCAGAAACACACATTTGGATGATAAAGTAATTATTATCTTTAAATAATCCAATGTTGAGGATTATAAGCAGGCTAGGTTGAGGAGCATAACTAAGCGACTTGAATAAACACAACACCAGTACCTCCGTTGGCCAGTGAGGAGCAGCTGCCCCCGTTGGTGCAGGGGTTGCTGGAGCAGCCCTCGGCGGCGGGCGCCAGCACGCACCCGGGCGCCACGTCCACCACGTCCTCCAGCACGGCGTGGGCACCACGCGCCTTGGTGTTGAGCGGCAATTCTTGGCCGTTGAGCACGATGGCTTCCACGCAGCCTCGGAGCCCATTGGTGACGGGCAAGCTGCGACCGTGGCGCCCAGCGGTGGAGGAGGTGTGCTGGCGCACGTGCCCGCCGAAGTAGACGCTGTTGTCCAGGTTGAGCGTGCGCAGAGTACCGGGCGCTGTGCCTGAGGCGGCGTGCACGCGGTCCAGGACTAGTTTGGCGTAGTTTCCATCCACCTCAAGGGTGACCGTGTGCCAGTCGCCGTCGTTGACCTGGGTGCTGTGTACAGAGACGATTCCCGGCCCGCTTCCGCAGTCAAACTTGTACTGCAGGCGGCCATTCACAATCTGACACACAGAGACAGAGACAGACAGACAGAGACAGAGAGACAGAGAGAGACAGACAGAGACAGAGAGACAGACAGAGACAGACAGAGAGACAAAGAGACAGAGAGAGAGAGACAGAGACACAGAGAGAGAGAGAGACAGAGAGAGAGACAGAGAGAGAGAGAGACACAGAGAGAGAGAGACAGAGACAGAGACACAGAGAGAGAGAGAGAGAGAGAGAGAGAGAGAGAGAGAGAGAGAGAGACAGAGACAGAGACAGAGACAGAGGGAGACAGAGAGACAGAGAGACAGAGAGAGAGAGAGAGAAAGGAGAGTTAGGCCCCGTCCAGATTGAACAGTTAGTCTCTACCCACCATAGTAACTTCTGTAGATCTAACCAGACTGGATAAATATAAGCAATATGGCTAAATGTTCACCTAGCCACGGTGGGGCAACCATAATTAAGCAATAAGCGCACGAGGGGGTGTGGTATATGACGCATAATGTGAACGTTAAATTGGAAGTTCCACAAAGAGCACAATCTGGTACCATTGACTACTGTACAGTCTACACGCACAGATATTTAACACTATATTACTACTACTAGTATCTAGTCTAGAGGTGCGGTATTTCTACAGTCGACCGGGGCCGCTCCGGCAGGGCAGAAATTTGACACACTGACTTGTTGGAATGGTGGCATCCTATGACGGTGCCACGTTGAAAGTGACTGCCAATGTTTGTCTGCGGAGATTGCACGGCGGTGTGCTCGATTTCATACACCAGCAACGGGTATGACTGAAACAGCCGAATCCACTCATTTGAAGGGCTGTCCACATACTTTTGCACCAATAGCGCATCTCACAGTATGACATTATGTCTTGTGATATTCAGGCTAACTCCCTTGGAGCCCCAGGCCTGTGTCCCAAATGGCACCCTATTCCCTGTATAAGTGCACTACTTTTCACCAGAGCTCAAAAAAGTAGTGCACTATATAGGGAATAGCTGATCCTCTGGCAACCAGACAGTACCACAGAGAGGAATGTGTGAGAAAGTGCTTTCCGCTTCCCTCCCAGCATTCCCTTCAAATAGCACGGCTGCGTGTTGTTTTAAATGCAGCCCACCACCGCATTCCCAGAGCCCTTTCACGTGAGGATGAAAAATGCCCGACTAAGACCAACAGCACACAGCGGGGTGGCCCCCGAGGGCAGGTCCTGGCAGCTAGCGCTTATCAGGCCGTTTCCTACACAGGATAACATGGGCTAATACGAGGATTGGGCATGAGACTGGGAGCTGGAGCAGCAGACTCAGAATAAATAGGACAGTACCCACAGCACAGACAAGAAAGGGGTTTGTTTACAGCGATTTCATGCCCAAGCCGGGGGGGGGGGGGGGGGGGGGGGACTATGGTGGACTTGAAATGGTGTGGGAAGGAGATCTTTTATCATCTGTAGCTAGAATCTGGCGCCTTTCTCGCATGGACACGACGCACACGGTGTTTGACCTTTGACCCACCTCCAGGATGCTGTAGTCGGTGCCCTTGGCGTACATGACGGTGGCGTGGCTGGAGAAGGTCCTCAGCCTAAGGGACAGCTTCATCTCCTCCTTATTCTCATTCTCCATCAAACGGTACTTCACATAGCCCGTCCCGCTGAACGTCAGGGACTGGCCGTCTGAGAGGGTGGAGGGGAGGGATAAAGAGAGGTAAGGAAAAGTATGCGGGGGAGAGAGATCAGAGACCAGAGACCAAACAAACAGTAGGTTCAGAGAGAGGGAGAGAGAGAGAGAGGGAGAGAGAGAGAGATAGAGGGAGATAGGGAAAGAGAGCGAGGGAAAGAGAGAGAGTCAGACAATATGAGAGGTGAGTCTGGTCTTACCGGAGCACTTGCCCTGCTTGCCACCATCTGGACACACACAGCTATATCTGGCCTCCTTCCGGTCTGCCACACACTCCATGCCCTCTGGACAGGGGCTGGCATCACACAGCTTGTTCACCGTGGGGCATTTGCCACCTGGAACAACAACGCGAGCCAAGATGAAGTCAGGATGGCATGGGGTCAGGGGTGTGGTGGTTTAGGTGTGTCTGTGTGTGATGGGGCAGGAGGGGTAAAGGTGTGTGTTTTGTGTGTGTCTGTTTATATGCATCTATGCCTATGTGTATGTGTGTTTGTGAGTGATGGAGCAGGAGGAGTAAAGGTGTGTGTGTTTTGCGTGTGTGTGTGTGTGTGTGTCTGTTTATGCGCAGCTATGCCTATGTGTGTGTGTGTGTCTCCGTGTGTGTGTGTTTAGGCCCATGTACGTCTCTGTGTGTGTGTGTGTGTGTGTGTGTGTGTGTGTGTGTGTCAGTACCTTCACATTGACAGATAGCCGTGCGCTGGTGTCGCGGGGTGACGAAGCTGAGACGGGCCGTGCTATAGGTGGACATGGTCGCCCTGTCCAGGCTGATGACCTCGTCGCAGAAGCGCAGCGGGCAGTCCACGCCGGCGCACAGTTTCTTGACCACGCGCACGATGCGCACGCCCGTCATTTCCTCGATGACCGCCGCAGACGAGTTGAGCTTGCGGAAGACCACCTGGAGGAGCAATGGGACAGACGTTAAAAAGACTGAACGATCCGACTTGAAGTCCTTCCACGGACATGTTCATTTCAATGTAACACAGTGCGGCGAACTCAGGGGTAGCTCTTGCCGGGACTCTAATTCGGAACCAGCAACCGTCGACCCGACCTTTTAGCCATTCCACCAAGAGATCTACTGAAGTAGCTAGATGTTATTTTGATGTGCACCGCCTAATGATCGCATTTTTGATTATTCTTCATGTTGAATTCTAGAGTTTTGATTCTATTTCACAACTGTAAATACATTCCGTCATTTTCCGCAGTTGCCTGTCTTCTTTTCTTACTTTTATGTTTGTAGAAGAAAGACAGCCATTTTAAAAAGCTATTCATACATAGTTTGCCATATTATATGTTAGGAGAAAGCTAATATCACTATCATCATGATTACAAGCAATATATTGCCTTATATTATTAGATATGTTATTATTAATCCGTATTATAACCTCATTGGCTCGTGAAACAAAGTCACTATCGTTGCTACATATTGATAAAGTGCTGTTCTAGAATCAGTTTTGCCTTTCAGATCGCTATTAACAGGACTGATCTGGACAGGGGGAGGAGCTGATCCTAGATCAGCACTCCTACTCTGAGACGATTTTTTTGTGATCATTTTTTGTGACCACTATCGTGGTCATGGTTCTTACCTCCTGTGGCTGGTAGGGACTCCCAGACTTCTCCAGAGCCAGTAGAACATCCAGGTCTCCTGTCCCCTGCTCCGAGGGCTGCAGACTAACCAGCTGCACCTCGCTGCGTCTCACCCCCGCTATGTTCCTCAGCGCCCGCTGGAACGTACGCCAGTAGTCGCCGACGAACTCCTCGGGGGCGATGGCGGCGAAGCGCACGGCGATGGAGTTGTCCAGCGCCTGGCGGGTCGCCTGGCGCACGTGCACGTTCACGTCGGCCGTCGCCGAAAAGCGGCCGTCGGTGACGGTGACGTTGAGCGGGTAGTGGCCCACGTCGAGCGGGCGCCGGGCGATGACTTTGCCGTCCGCGGCGGAGACGGCGAACAGAGCGTCTTCGCCGTTATCCGAGGATGATGAAGGTGCGAGACGGTACGTTAGCGTGTCGTAAATGTCCTGGTCGGTGGCGTGGATTTTGCCGAGCACGCCGCCGGGGTACTCCTCGCCGGCGACAGAAATGTAGATGTCCAGCGGGAAGACGGCGGGCGGGTAGACACTCTCGTCGATGACCCGGATGCTGATGTAGGCCGTGGAGAGGAGCTGGGGCTTGCCGCTGTCAGCCACCTGGAGGAGGGAGAAAAGGGAGAGGGATGAGTCACACTCTGCGTCTGTTGCAAAAGAGAGAGACCCAAATTGTGCGGTGACCCAACTAAAAGCTTTCATGTGATTCTCAGAAACTCAGACTAGGACTTAGGCCCGGTCAGAAAATGTCTCCGAAACCGAAGACACAACTCACCCATTTTACCGTTTCCATTCATTCGAGTCAACGAACGCATCATTTCTAACAACGGATGAGCCCAAATAACTGCCACCATTTTGGCAATAACGTTAACGCAGCCTGACCCAACTCTCACTCCGCAATCCCCACATCGCCCACACACGGGCAACAGCATAACTACACTAGACCGAGGATTGACCATCACTTCTCCAGCCGCACGGCAGTGTGCTTGTTTATTAGACGACATCATAGCCACATCGTTAACTTATCTTCCAAGGGAGCTTGGGAGAATGTCCAGATGACATACAGAGTACAGCAAAAACCCCAAGACAAAACAAAAGTGCTCCATATCTCTTTGCCATTTAAATCGCTGTGTGGCTGTACGCAGCTCCACTTTCCCACGCTAGAGGGAGCTTACGCTCTTCCATTCTCCTGGGGCTGAATCTGCTCGTCCACCGACACCCAGGTCCAAAAGGACTGCCTGCAGAACGGCTGAAGGGCCCACGTGCTCAGACGAATAAACACCCGACCTGAATTTGAAAGGGCGTTTACGCGTCCAGAGGCGTCGCGGCATTTCGAGTCTGTCCCAAAAATGACATCGCCAAACCCCACAGGACAAAAACGGAATCCCGAGTGTTCAGGAGGATTGTCAAACGTTAAAGAGAGAAATACACCATGTAGAACAAATAGAATTGTCCATCAGACAGAGTAGGGGGAAAACGTCTCGGCTCTATTCCATCTATTTCTATCTGCAGCGTTCCGAACATCAGTCAGAGTCGAGGAATCGCACTTCTTTCTCATCCGCCTACTCCTTTTCTCCTCGGGGAGAGAGAGAGGGCAGTAGTTCACCGACTGGCAACACGCGAGCTGGCTGCAGAGCTCTCCACTACGCCTCTCATGTGAGACATTCTGCCTTGCACTCTCATTCAATCGGTGCGAGAGAGGGCAGTGGGATTTTTTTTTAAAGGCATGGTGATTATTTCGATTTGACGCTATAGAGCTTGTCATCATTATGATGTCTCTAAGAGAGGTTTATCACAGTGGGCAGCTGCAGAGGAGACTGTTTTCCACAGAGTGAGAGAGAAGGGCGAGAAAGAGAGGTAAGTATAAGTATTATGGAGGAGTAGAGGGGGTGGAGAGAGAAAGAGAGCAAGAAAGAAATAAAGAGAGAGAGAGATACACAGAGAGAAAGAGAGAGAGAGAGTGACAGAGAGATACACAGAGAGAAAGAGAGAGAGAGAGTGACAGAGAAATACAGAGAGAGAGAGAGAGAGAGAGAGAGAGAGAGAGAGAGAGAGAGAGAGAGAGAGAGAGAGAGAGAGTGAAAGAGAGAGAGAGTGACAGAGAGAGAGAGGGAGAGAGAGAGAGAGAGAGAGAGTGAGAAAGAGAGAGAGAGAGAGAGAGAGAGAGAAAGAGAGAGAAAGAGAGAGAAAGAGAGTGAAAGAGAGAGAGTGAGAGTGAAAGAGAGAGAGAGAGCGTGAAAGAGAGAGAGACAGTAAGCGGGAAAGAAAGAGAAAGAGAAGGAAACAGTAACAGAAGGAGAGAAACAGAAGGACACAGTAATAGAAGGGGAGAAAGAGAAGGAAACAGTAACAGAAGGAGAGAAACAGAAGGAAACAGTAACAGAAGGAGAGAAACAGAAGGACACAGTAATAGAAGGGGAGAAAGAGAAGGAAACAGTAACAGAAGGAGAGAAACAGAAGGAAACAGTAACAGAAGGAGAGAAAGAGAAGGAAACAGTAATAGAAGGGGAGAAAGAGAAGGAAACAGTAATAGAAGGGGAGAAAGAGAAGGAAACAGTAACAGAAGGAGAGAAACAGAAGGAAACAGTAATAGAAGGAGAGAAACAGAAGGACACAGTAATAGAAGGGGAGAAAGAGAAGGAAACAGTAACAGAAGGAGAGAAACAGAAGGAAACAGTAACAGAAGGAGAGAAAGAGAAGGAAACAGTAATAGAAGGGGAGAAAGAGAAGGAAACAGTAATAGAAGGGGAGAAAGAGAAGGAAACAGTAACAGAAGGGACACAGTAATAGAAGGGGAGAAAGAGAAGGAAACAGTAATAGAAGGGGAGAAAGAGAAGGAAACAGTAACAGAAGGAGAGAAAGAGAAGGAAACAGTAACAGAAGGAGGGACACAGTAATAGAAGGGGAGAAAGAGAAGGAAACAGTAACAGAAGGAGAGAAACAGAAGGAAACAGTAACAGAAGGAGAGAAACAGAAGGACACAGTAATAGAAGGAGAGAAAGAGAAGGAAACAGTAACAGAAGGAGAGAAACAGAAGGAAACAGTAACAGAAGGAGAGAAACAGAAGGACACAGTAATAGAAGGAGAGAAAGAGAAGGAAACAGTAATAGAAGGAGAGAAAGAGAAGGAAACAGTAACAGAAGGAGAGAAACAGAAGGAAACAGTAACAGAAGGAGGGACACAGTAATAGAAGGGGAGAAAGAGAAGGAAACAGTAATAGAAGGAGAGAAAGAGAAGGAAACAGTAACAGAAGGAGAGAAACAGAAGGAAACAGTAACAGAAGGAGAGAAACAGAAGGAAACAGTAATAGAAGGAGAGAAAGAGAAGGAAACAGTAACAGAAGGAGAGAAAGAGAAGGAAACAGTAATAGAAGGAGAGAAACAGAAGGAAACAGTAACAGAAGGAGAGAAACAGAAGGAAACAGTAATAGAAGGAGAGAAAGAGAAGGAAACAGTAACAGAAGGAGAGAAAGAGAAGGAAACAGTAATAGAAGGAGAGAAACAGAAGGACACAGTAATAGAAGGAGAGAAAGAGAAGGAAACAGTAATAGAAGGAGAGAAAGAGAAGGAAACAGTAACAGAAGGAGAGAAACAGAAGGAAACAGTAACAGAAGGAGAGAAACAGAAGGAAACAGTAATAGAAGGAGAGAAAGAGAAGGAAACAGTAACAGAAGGAGAGAAAGAGAAGGAAACAGTAATAGAAGGAGAGAAACAGAAGGAAACAGTAACAGAAGGAGAGAAACAGAAGGACACAGTAATAGAAGGAGAGAAAGAGAAGGAAACAGTAATAGAAGGAGAGAAAGTGTCCAACCAACACCATGCCTCGTCTCTCCATACGCTCCCACAGTACCTGGACATTCAGCAGGTAATTCTCCTTGGTTTTCCTCTTCAGCTCTTCCACCACCAACAGCGCCCCCTGTTGGTTCACCTCGAACACACCGCCCTCATTTCCGTCGATGATGGCGAAGACAAACGGCGGCCCGTTGTGCGTGGCGTCCCGGTCAGTCACAATGAGCTGGACAACCGTGGTCCCCATTGGACGATTCTCCTGCGGGAAAAGGAAGTGGTTGAGACTTACAATTCAGGAGGTACTGTAGGCAGTAACGAATGCTTGCTACGTTTTAAGGTGTGTGAGAGAGCTGGAGAGGGGATTTTATGTGGGAATCAATCTTGTGAAGCAATCTATTTCTTCCTCGAAGGCTAAGCGATGTGTGTGCACAGATACCAAATCCCTGTATCAGATTTTAGAGTTTCTCCGAAATGACGTTTCTGGTTTTCACTGTCGGCTCCTCAAAAGTAAAGACAGAGATACCTGACGGTGCATCAACTATCCTTATTTGCCCAATCTCTCCCTCCACTCGTCTCTCCCTTCCTCCCTGATACAAAACAAAAATTGTAGCTTTCCTCCTTATTAACGCTCATCTTTCGAATCCTTACACCTTCAGTCATCTCACCCCGTCTTTCTTCACTTCCACCCCTCATCCCTCCCTCCCTCTATCCTCTCTTCTCACCAGCTCTTCTCTCCATCTTCACCAGCACCTTTCCCTCTACACCACCTTCACTACCCTCCTCCCTCCCTCCCGCTCTCCTCACCTGGATGACGAGGCTGTAGTTGGCAGGGGAGAAGAGGGGCGGGTTGTCGTTGACGTCAGACACGTCGATGTTGACCGTGGCGCTGCTGGAGCGGGCCGGAACGCCGTTGTCCGACGCCAGCACCGTCAGGGTGTATCCCGATGTCTGACGGGGGAGGGAGGGAAGAGGGGAGGGGGCGAGAGAGAGAGAGAGAGAATAAAAACTTCACTCTGTACTGCTTTTGAAAGCGATACTGCAAAGCTGACTGGTAAACTGTATCTGCTATTAATTTAGATTGCCGTGTACAGTGCAATTAAGGTGTCACTGAAGACAAAATTAGATGTCCACACACACATACACACACAAATATTTAGACACACACACATCAATGAATATGTGAAGTAGCTTATATACATTGAGTGTGAACTTCACAGACATTTCACAGATATGCATTTGAATGTATTTCCATCAATGCCCATCCATTATAGAGATGAATGTTTCACCATACCGTCTCTCTGTCTAGCTGGCGTGCCACTTTGACCTCTCCCCTGATTGGGTCAATGGTGAAGGGACTGCCCTGGTTCCCCTCCACGATGGAGTAACGCACGTGGTTACAGGCTGGCCCGTCTGCGTCCTCCGCCATCACCTACGACCCGGGAGAACGGGAGAGAGGAAGAGTCACGGCCAGCCGCCGAGGACGACCCACGCACAGGGCGTAGACTTACACACACACACACACACACACACCTGCGCTGACACGAGACCGCGGGACACAGATGTTCACACACACAAACCTGGGCTGTATAGAGAACGGATCCCAGGGGAAATCAGAGGGACGGAGAGGATTCCCATGTGTGTGTGACACGGGGCAAGTTTAGAAATCCCATTTTTTAACACGGATCATTTCCATTCGGGTTGATTAGACACAGTTGATAAATGGACACGGGGGGGGGGATGTATAGAAAAAAGGGAGCGAGAAAGGGACGGCTCAGTGAGTCACCCGCCGTTAACTCATCAGTGTGTGTGTGTGTGTGTCTGCTACAGTCAGGTGAACAAGAAGAGAGGAGGACCTCATTTTACTCTGCTACACCAGAAGTTGAGAGAGAGAGAGAGATACAGAGAGATAGAGATAGAGAGAGAGACAGAGAGAGAGACAGAGAGAGAGACAGAGAGAGAGAGAGAGACAGAGAGAGAGACAGAGAGAGAGACAGAGAGAGAGACAGAGAGAGAGACAGAGAGAGAGACAGAGAGAGAGACAGAGAGAGAGACAGAGAGAGAGACAGAGAGAGAGACAGAGAGAGAGACAGAGAGAGAGACAGAGAGAGAGACAGAGAGAGAGACAGAGAGAGACAGAGAGAGAGACAGAGAGAGAGATGATGAGGTGGAAACTGAGCTGCACTTCCTAACCTCCTGTCCAATGTATGACCATTTAGAGACACATCATTCCCTTAGATTACACAGATCCACAACGAATTCGAAAACAAACCCATTTTTGATAAACTGCCATATCTACAAGGTGAAATTCCACAGTGTGCCATCACAACAGCAAGATTTGTGACCTGTTGCCACAAGAAAAGGGCAACCAATGAAAAACAAACACCATTGTAAATACAACCCATATTTATGCTTGTTTATTTTCCCTTGTGTACCCTTAACCATTTGTACATCGTTGCAACACTGTATATATATGTAATATGACATTTGTAATGTCTTTATTGTTTTGAAACTTCTGTATGTGTAATGTTTACTGTTTTTATTGTTTATTTCACTTTTGTATATTATCTACCTCACTTGCTTTGGCAATGTTAACACGTTTCCCATGCCAATAAAGCTCCTTGAATTGAATTGAAAGAGACAGAGAGATACAGAGAGAGAGAGAGAGAGAGAGAGGCGAGTGAGAGAGAGATACAGAGAGAGAGAGGCGAGTGAGAGAGAGAGAGAGATACAGAGAGAGGCGAGAGAGAGAGAGAGATACAGAGAGATACAGAGAGAGGCGAGTGAGAGAGAGAGATACAGAGAGAGAGATACAGAGAGAGAGAGAGATACAGAGAGAGAGAGGAACTGAAAGACTAGGGGTGAAATAATGGGATGGGGGTGTACAGTGATTGAAAAGGTATTTTAGGAGGGGGAGGGAAACGGAAGGAAAGTGACAAACGCGACAGGAGCAGACTGCCTATACAACGGTAGGGGACTCACTGCAATGAAAAAACATCTCTAGGTTCGAACGCAAGCCAAACAAACTCGAATATATACATTCAGCAAATTTGTAGGCTTTGTTTTCATCTTCTAGTTGCGGAGGGAAACACCAGACCAAATGATCAGAACGGTCACTCATCGGTCAACTCACCGCCACCACCGTCTTGCCGGGCTCGGCGTCCTCGGCCACCACGGCGGCGTAGGTGGCCTGGCCGAAGGCAGGGCTGTTGTCGTTGACGTCCGTCAGGTTGATGTTGACCGTGGCCATGTCGCTGAGCGGCGGCGTGCCCCCGTCCGTGGCCTCCACCGTCAGGTAGTACTCGTGAGACGTCTCGAAGTCCAGCGGCTCGATGACGAAGATGTCACCTGGAGGGGAGTCGAAAGACAGAGAGGGAGGATAGGTTACGTTACCGTCCAACGTACACAACAGAAATGTCATCTGCTACGCAGGTCGACGATTACTGAGCGATTTCCCCTTAGATAGGCCAGCTGCAACGTCAATACTGGCTCTATTGCAAAAATTCAGGAAAACAAAACTGAGCTTTTTGGTCTTAAGTAAAGGTCAGGCATTAGGGTTAGCAGCGTGGCTAAGGTTAGGGTTCAAATCAGATTTGATGACCTTGTGGCAGTGCCAGCTAGTGACCACTCTGCAGAGATGCCTCCAGAACAACATTCATTAGGAAAAAACGCTAACCTGCTATGAATACACACAATGAGGTTGGAGAAGATGATAGTCATACTATGGTGCCCCGGGTGACTGGGGAGACACATAAAGAAGAGAGGAGAGGAGAAGAGAGAGAGATACAGAGAGAGAGAGAGATACAGAGAGAGAGAGAGAGAGAGAGAGAGAGAGAGAGAGAGAGAGAGAGAGAGAGAGAGAGAGAGAGAGAGAGAGAGAGAGAGAGAGAGAGAGAGAGAGAGAGAGAGAGAGAGAGAGAGAGAGAGAGAGAGAGAGAGAGAGAGAGAGAGAGAGAGAGAGACAGAGAGACAGAGAGACAGAGAGAGAGAGCTACAGAGAGAGAGAGCTACAGAGAGAGATACAGAGAGAGAGAGAGAGCTACAGAGAGAGATACAGAGAGAGAGAGAGAGCTACAGAGAGAGATACAGAGAGAGAGAGAGAGAGCGAGAGCGAGAGAGATACAGAGAGATACAGAGAGAGAGAGATACAGAGAGATACAGAGAGAGAGAGAGAGAGAGAGAGAGATACAGAGAGAGAGATACAGAGAGAGAGAGACAGAGAGAGCAACAGAGAGAGAGAGAGCTACAGAGAGAGAGAGAGCTACAGAGAGAGATACAGAGAGAGAGAGAGAGAGAGATACAGAGAGATACAGAGAGAGAGAGAAACATACCAGTCCGGGGGTCGACACTGAACATGCCGTGCTCGTTCCCGCTCACGATGGCGTAGGTGATCTCCCCGTTGGCCTCGATGTCCCGGCTGGCGGCGTGCACCCTCAGCAGCTGCGTGCCCACCGCCACGTCCTCCGAAACGCCCGCCACGTACTCGCGGTGCTCGAACACGGGCGGGTTGTCGTTGATGTCCAGCACGGAGACCGTGACGCGGGAGAGGGACGAGAGGCGTCGGGGGGAGCCTTGGTCGGAGGCGCGCGCTTTGAGCTCGTACACGGCCCGCGCCTCGCGGTCCAGGGGCTTTTTTAACGCGACGACGCCGGTATGCTCGTCCACGGAGAAGTGGCCGTCGGCTGAGTCGGCGAGGGAGTAGAGGATGTTGCTGTTCAAGCCTGGGAGGAGACAGAGAGAGATCATGTTGAAAACATATAGACTAAAATCAAGGTAATGTGTAGAGTCTGATAATCTGATAAGAGCAGTATACTAAATGTTCTTCCGAGTGGCAGTTCATTATCGCTTTGGGTTTGTTGGAAAGGAAAACCGTAAACAACCCAAACGTCATCTGCATGTACCTCCTCAGCAGTACAGCCACACACTCCTGAGTACCGATACTTTTTCATATCAGCCTTTCAACACAACATACCCTTTTCACCAACCGAAAGCATTAAAAACGCAAACACGCCAGTCACACCTTGTATTAACACCTCGCCGCTTCCCGACAGGGCGGTCCAATAACGAGACAGAGACGGATGTGGACAATAACCATACTGCCTTTTCTGCAGGTGGCCCACATCTCTCTCTCTCTCACACACACACACATTCCCCTTCGCATCTCATTACGACTAAAGAGACCCGGCCTGCGTCCCAAATGGCACTCTATTCGACAGTGCACTACTTTGGACCGGGGCCCTATGGGTCAAAAGTAGTGCACTACAAAGGGAACAGGATGCCATTTAGGATGCAAGTTCTTGTCGGCGGGAGCCCGGTTTACTGGCACCTGTTGGTCCCAGTCACCATCGCTTTAATCAGACCAAATCACTCGGCCGATGGAAATAGCTTGCTGACGTTTAAGGGGATCACACCAGAATCATGAAGCAATCTCGACTCACGTCACCAGACGAGTATACTTCATATCCAGTCCCCTGGAGGTTTCCTCCCACACTCTGGGTCGGATTCCACCACACCTGATTTTGCCATGTTTATGCTGTACCTTCTAAAACGGCTATTAAAAACCACCTTACTGCTTTCATCGCTATCTGGTATCTAAAACCATTTTACTTCACCACGGGCCAACTAAATGTTCACGTGCTAACTGACGAACTCCACATTCTGCACCGTGCGTTTGATGGAACTGTGCCTTCTGACGACGGCATTCGCTGAACCTTTATCGACGGCGGTAGCAAAGACCTCAAGCCAAAGTGGCAAGAAAGCTTGTTTCAGTCTAGCGTGAGCCGCATGAACGCTGTTCACCCAATCAAACGAGGGACAGCACAGACACGGAATAGACAGAAAAGAAACCACTTAAGAAAATAGCAACTGGGGAGAGATGGGAAGAGATAGGGGAATAGAAAGGCAAGAGATAGGGGGATAGATAGGAAAGAGATAGGGGGATAGAGAGGAAAGAGATAGGGGAATAGAAAGGCAAGAGATAGGGGGATAGATAGGAAAGAGATAGGGGGATAGAGAGGAAAGAGATAGGGGAATAGAAAGGCAAGAGATAGGGGGATAGATAGGAAAGAGATAGGGGGATAGAGAGGAAAGAGATAGGGGAATAGAAAGGCAAGAGATAGGGGGATAGAGAGGAAAGAGATAGGGGGATAGAGAGGAAAGAGATAGGGGGATAGAGGCAAGAGATAGGGGGATAGAGAGGAAAGATATGGGAAGAGAGAGATAGGGGGATAGAGGAAAGAGTGAGAGAGAAAATAAAGAGAAAGAGAGAGAGATATATAGAAGAAACAGAGAAAGGAATGTTTCAGCATAACTTCTCCCTTTAACACCAATTATGGTCACCAACCAGCTTCCTGGTTTGTCTGGTTCTTTTCCCCCAGACCACTTTGAGAAACGACGCCATGGCAGTGGGCACACAGCACACAGCAATGACGCGAGTAAGCTTGAAAGTATCAAACATCTTCAACCCAAATAAGCCGGTCTAGATAGCACAACTGGTGCAGGGAACTGGCAGGGCTCAAAATGTGTCAACGTTTGAAGCAAAGAGATACTCGAGTCTCAAATGTTGATGATACACCCCCCACCCCCCGAATAGTGAATGATTCCTCTATCTATCTGACAATGGAGGTCAGTGGAGTTATGCATACTGATGAATCAGTCCAATGGCAGCTGGCTGAGAGAGAGAGAGGGCTGTGTGACCTGGACTGTGGCAAAACGGGTATCTCGTCTCGTCCAGAGTCGTCATAGACGGCATTGACTTTGTTATTTCTCTGCGGGGCAGTGTGTGTGTGTGTGGCTCTTCAGGTATCCTGGCAATACGGGCAAACGTCAGCCAATACACCTTTCACAAGGCTGGCGATAAAGATACACACTACAACTACACTACAACTACAGATCTGTGTATGTGATACCAACACGTGTCAAAAGGAGTGCAAATCTCTCTCTCTCTCTCTCTTTCTCTCTCTCTCTCTCTCTCTCATTTCAAAAGGGCTTTATTGACATGGGGAAACACATGTAAACATTGCCAAAGCAAGTGAAATTGATAATATAACAAAAGTGAAATAAACAATAAATCATATTTATTTGTATTTTTGTATTAATTAACAGTAAACATTACAGTTCCAAAAGAATAAAGACCTTTGTCTATATACAGTGTTGGGATGTGCAAATAGTTAAAGTACAACATGGAAAATAAATAAACAGAAATGTGGGTTGTATTTACAAACGGTGCTTGTTCTTCACCGGATGCCCTATGCCTGTCACACGACTTGCTGCTTTGACCACACGGTGGTATTTCACCCAGTAGATATGGGAGTTTATCAACGTTGGATTTGTTTTCGGATTCTTTGTGGGTCTGTGTAATCTGAGGGAAGTATGTGTCTCAAATATGGTCATACATTTGGCAGGAGGTTAGGAAGTGCAGCTCAGTTTCCACCTCATTTTGTGGGCAGTGTGCACATAGCCCGTCTTCTCGAGAGCCATGTCTGCCTACGGCGGCCTCTCAAGATAAAAAAAGCTACAGTATACTCAGTAGTCTGTACATAGTCAAAGCTTTCCTTAAGTTTGGATCAGTCACAGTGGTCAGGTATTCTGCCACTGTGTACTCTCTGTTTAGGGCCAAATTATATTCTAGTTTGCTCCATTTTTTTGTTAATTCTGTCCAATGTGGCAATGTGTCAAGTAATTATGTTTTTGTTTTGTCATGATTCAGTTGGGTCTAATTGTGTTGCTGTCCTGGGGCTCTGTGGGGTGTGTTTGTGAACAGAGCCCAAGGACCAGCTTGCTTAGGGGATTCTTCTCCAGGTTCATCTCTCTGTCGGTGATGGCTTTGTTATGGAAGGTTTGGGAATCGCTTCCTTTTCGGTGGTTGTAGAATTTAAACGTCCCTTTTCTGGATGTTGATAATTAGCGGGTATCGGCCTAATTCTGCTCTGGACGCGTTATCTGTTTTAGGTTGTACACAGAGGATATTTTAGCAGAATTCTGCATGCAGTCTATATTTGGTCTCTCTTCCTCTCTCCCCCCAGCTCCAAATGATCCAAAATATGCCTCCGGCTAAAATTGGAGTGAGGGAGGGGGGGGAGAACCTAATTTCTCCTCTCCTCTTTTCAGATATCCTTTAAGTTCACACGAAAGGTAGGGCAGACTTTAGGAATTCCGTGCTAGTGCGCCAACCCTGGGGGAAGAGCTGTCGAAAAAGCAGGCCCCCTTTTGCGCTTCGACTTTCTGGGCGAACGAACGAGCGACCCAGTTCTTACATCCCATTCAATCTGTCAAACTGTCAGTTTTACCAGAAGGACTGAGAGAGAGAGAGAGAGAGAAGGCAGGACAGGGGCGGGGGGGGAGAGAGAGAGAGAGAGAGTTTATCTTCATCCGTACCTAGGCTTTGTGAAGGGAACACGCTGACATGCTCCCCTAGTCTAGAACGCCTTGCCCTGTAAGAGGTGTCATTACCAAACGCCAGTCACGGAAGTCAAATTGGTAGCGTCGCTGAAAGTGGCAACCCTGTCATATTTTCGAGGAGCTTGCTAATATCAGAGCTCTTGAGTTTAACTATGGCCGCCACACTAACGCTTTCGACTGTCCTCCATTTGAGGGAGTTCTGGGGACAAATCCGTTGTTTTCATTTTTTAAAATTTTTTTTATTTATTTTTTTAAATTTTAAATCGGCTGCTCCTGCTTAGGTGGGTTTCCTGAAACGTGAAGCAAACATATGCCACGTAGCGGACGCTTTAATCCAAAGCGACTAACAGCAGTGCATGCATACATTTTCCGTATGGGTGGCCCCATGTAAGCGCCATCCTCTACTAACAGAACCGCACAGGACGACAAACACAACACAAAAGTCATAGAAATGGCAAATAGAAAATGGCCATTAGGCCTTTTCAGAGTCGAGTGCTCGAGGAGAATCGAAATGTCATCCTTGAGACACCATCGCTTTGCGCCGAAAGAGCCTGGTGTGAAACGGAGCGGGGATTACTGTGATACTGTGGACTCAGCGTTTCAGCGGAAAAGCAATGCGCCTTTACTTCTCAAACAATTCTGTCTCTATTTTCTCAGCAGAAAGATGAATTGTTAAGTGACGGGTAACGTAGAGCTCCACAGTGGCTATCAGACATGGGCAGAGTGAGACGCAACATACTGCGCGTGTGCACAATGTGGAGAGCATCAGGTCGGAGTGCTTAGCATTGCCTGGTGGAAGACTGGTCAAATAAAGAACAATGAAACAAACAGATCAACTCATTTGTAAAATAAACAAACAACAAACGTACCGGTGTCGAGGTCGGTGGCGAGCAGCCGCGCCACGAAGGTGCCGACCTCCGTGTTCTCGAAGACGGTGATGGCGTATGGGTCGGAGGTGAACTGTGGCGCGTTGTCGTTCACGTCCCCCACGGTCAGGTGCACGGCCGCCTCGCAGTAGCGCCCGCCGCCGTCTAGTGCCCGCACCGTCAGGCGATACTCCTCCTGTTCCTCGCGGTCCAGGGGCTGCTGGGTCTTCAGTTCACCTGGGAAAACGGAAGATGAAGAAAGGCACATGTCAATCAATGGGGTAGGCAATCACTCACACACACACACACACACACACACACACACACACACACACACACACACACACACACACACACACACACACACACACACACACACACACACACACACAAACTCTTATTACAAGTTATTGCAATCCACACACACTTTTCCACGGTACGGCGTTTGCGGGATGCACTCTTTAAGAAAGGTCATGTTTGGAGGACAGGTCGTGTTAGAGCTGCATCGTCCACCTACCCCACGCCCATTCCAAAGAAATCATCAACATAAAACGCAAGTGAAGCTAAATGTTCTCTGAGACATTTAGTTCGGTGTAGACTGACCGTAGAGCAGGGCTGTCAAACATAAGCCGATTTCATGCGGCCCGCGGCTGGTTTGAGTAGCCAGAAAAATGACTGAAACCGGATCGATACCGTGTACAAACCACAACGGACCTACGTGTGTGAAGCCTCTTAAGATAATTCACTCTGTCGTCCAGCTTGTTAACAATCACCAGAATAAAGGTTAGGGTTAAAGGCTGGGGGGAAGCTGATCTGTAACTAGGGGAAACTTTACCTGAACATTTAGTGTCCCGGAAACCTTACAAACTTGTCATTGCTCACCTCCGCACACCTCTATTTTTAAGTTGGCATTAGCCGCTTCAGTGCATTCAAAAGTAACACGCTTCTCACAGATCACTGAGGCAGACGTGTGTGTGTGTGTGTGTGTGTGTGTGTGTGTGTGTGTGCCTGCGTGTGTTATGAGACCTGCATATCCTCTCGTATGCCACAAACCCCTTCCCCTGATCCAAGCAGCCGACCCACATCCAAACAACTAATAGTTTTCAGAAGAGGATGGAGAGAAATACATCAATAATTGACGGAGAGGAAGAGAGAGGAGGGAAAACGCAGGAGGACAGGAGTACCTGGCAGCTAAGAGCAGCTAGGAGGTTGTCCTGGGACATGCCGCACGTCAACATTACCGGGGCCTCGCTGGACACACAGACTGCCAATACCAACGAAGCCTCGTAGCGTTCCTCGCATGCAACAATCCTCCTATTCGGCATAAAAAAAACAGGACCCCCCCCACGATACTCTTGACCTTATCCACTCTGCAACAGCAGCTCTCCTTCTCCTTCAATTTGGGCCACACCAAAAGAACTGGCCGGATTTTTCCGCTCTCCTCCTCTCCCTCTTTGCCGGGCTCACGTGGAGGTATCAAAGTGCGTCTGAACTTAGAACACAATAAAGGGACTGTTGTTTTGTGGTAAAGCTCCACACTGCTGCTGTCCTTGTTTCTTCATAACCCTTCTCTCTCCCTTCAGACGTAAACCAATGCAGCGTTACTTTTCTTAGCGTGGGAGTTAATGGGAGCTAACTGGCACTGCGTTGTCTAAGGTCGGACTCGAGTCATTTGGTCTCCGCTTTCTGCAGAGGAGACTCGAAAACCTCAGGCGAGAACCATGTCGATTGTATGTTAGATGAAACGTGGGTTCTTAGCGCCATGGCTCGCTAAACCCTCCGGGGAAATGTTCTGGGGCAAAATACATTAAAAAATAACCATCCAAAAGGATGCGACCTAAACAAAATCCACCTTGCCACTAGGGACACACACACACACACACACACACACACACACACCCACACACGCTGGGGTGGATGGATTAGAATTCGATCAGAAAGTGTGCATGACTGGCGTCCACACCTAGGGGTTATTACCGTGTCTGTTTGTGACGATACAGAGGGAGGCAAAAGACAGGGTCGTTGTGTGTGTGTGTGTGTGTCTGTGGGTTAGTGTCGTACGCCACGCTGCCGTCACGCACCCATGGACATTTGATAGTCATAATAACCTCTTGACAAGCTGTGAATACAAACTGGATGAATGCGAGTGCAGCGCGGCCATTTGAAATGACTTGAATCGACTCTACATTGCGGCAGACATGGACCTGTGGTTATTTGATTTTCGATTAGCTGTATGGTAGCGTGGGCAGACTAGTCAACACATCGAGTGTGTTGTAGGTGTAACCCAGACAGACAGAAAAACAGACAGACCAACACACCTGTGTCGGGGTCGATGGTGAAGAGCTCGGCTCCCGGTCCCTGGAGCTCGTAGGTGATGTGGGCGTTGGAGCGGATGTCTGCGTCCGTGGCCGAGACCTGCAGGATGAGCCTGCCGGCTGGGATGTCCTCGGGGACCCTCTCTGTGTAGAGGGACTGGGGGAGCGGAGAGATGGAGAGAGAAAGGACAAGGGAGTGTGTGGGAGGGAAGCGGGAAGAAGGGGGGGGGGGGGGGGGAGAAGTAAAGGTAGAATATGCCAGAATAGACAGAATTCAATAAGGTATATTAACCAGAAGGGAGGAAATAGAGAGTGTAGAACGAAAATACATTTACATCGACAGCAGCACCATCATTGTATGGACTTAATACGATCAGCAATGGAAATACATTATCTGGTATAAAAAAAAAGCCCTTGATGGAGGAAAATTACCCCATAATTTCCTCTTGCTTTCTTCGACGATGAACCTTTCCAAACCTCTTATTTCCCTCCCTCCCTCCTCCCAGGTACTTGTCATGCACAGCGTGCACCCCCGTACGCAGAAAACACGGCCCGCCTTCTCTCTTTACCTTCTCGCAAACGGGGCTGTTGTCGTTGGCGTCCAGGACTTTGACCTCGACCACGGCCTTGGCGGCAAAGGTGCCGTCGGTGGCGGTGATATTTAGGAGGTAGTTGTCGCGCTCCTCGCGGTCCAGTGGTTTCCTGACAGACACTTTCCACTCGTTCTGGAGGTGCTCGATCGCAAACTGTCCTAGAGGGTCTCCTCCTGTATGGGGAGAGAGTCATTGTGGAGAGTTAACTTCTTTGTGGGCAGTATTTTCACGTCCGGATGAAAAGCGTGCCCAAAGTAAACTGCCTGCTACTCAGGCCCAGAAGCTAGGATATGCATATAGATTTGGATAGAAAACACTCTGACGTTTCTAAAACTGTTTGAATGATGTCTGTGAGTATAACAGAACTTATTTGGCAGGCGAACCCAAGGACCATCCAGGGAAAAACAATTTTGAGGTCACTCTCTTTTCAATGGGTTTTCATTGGGACTCTAGATATCTAAGGCAGTTGCTTGCAGTTCCTATCGCTTCCACTGGATGTCAACAGTCTTCAGAAATTGGTTGATGTTTTTCCTTTGAGAAATGAAGTAGCAGCCCTGTTCAAAACGAGGCTTGAGGGAAGTGTATTGTTTGATAGAGGCACGCGACCTGAAAAGCACGCTCCATAATGTTTTCCTCCGGTACTGAAAGCTGTTTATCCCATCTTAAATTTTATAGATTATTTACGTAACAAAATAACTAAAGTTGTATTAGGAAAGTTGTTTGAAATGTTTGGACAAAGATTACAGGTAACTTACTTGTAGTCAAGTTGCGCGATTTGGAAAAGGTGTTTTTCTGGATCAAACATGCCAAATAAATGGACATTTTGGATATATAACGACGGCATTAATCGAAAAAAAGGACCATTTGTGATGTTTATCGGACATATTGGAGTGCCAACAGAAGAAGCTCGTCAAAGGTAAGGCATGAATTATATCTTTATTTCCGAGTTTCGTGTTGTGCCTGGCGGGATGACATATGTGTTTGTTTGATGGGGTGCTGTCCTCAGATAATATCATGGTTTGCTTTCTTCGTCAAGCCTTTTTGAAATCTGACACATTGGCTGAATTAACAAAAAAAAATAGCTTTAATTTGGTGTATTACCTGTGTGATTTCATGAAAGTTTAATATATAGTAATTTAATTTGAATGTGGCGCTCTGCAATTTCACCGGATGTTGGTCAGGTGGGACCGTAGCGTCCCACCTTAACCTCTAGACTAGAGAGGTTAATGGGGAAAGAGTCAATGGGGAGAGTCAATGAGGAGTGAGTCATTGGGGAGTCAATGGGGAGAGTGGCATTCAAACTAATGAACAATACGGACCCTGCCTCTGCTTTCGAGAGGGCTAGTGGTTTTGTTTGTGTGTGTGTGTTGTGTGGTGTGTGTGGTGTGTGTGTGTGTGCGCGTGTGCACGCATCTCATGAGTGTGTGTGTTTTTCTGTTTGTGGACTGTACTGAATCATACATGAATGACAGAAATAAATATAGATAAGATGCATCCAAGCCTTTTCCATCAGGGTTACTCTTGGAATCAGAGAAGATCTTGTGGTAGCGAAGCTCAAAGAGGAACTGTATCCATTTCTACCAGTTATCACATCCTATTTCAAAAGCTGTCCGCTGGTCAGAGTCGTGCTCAACCCCCGGGATCTTTATAGTGCCTGAGCAAATCTACCTCAGGTAGCATTCATATTATTCATTTATCATAACCACTTCAAATTGCAGACCAACTGTCATGAAGCAAGTATGTTTGGTACACAGGAAACCGTAATAAGGGGGCGGTTTTTGCGTAGTAGGAAATGTGACTTCAAGCTAATATGAGAGCTTATTTCGAAAATCTCTGGTTATTAAATGTGGCATCGTCAATCTTAATCCGCGAATTAGCGCTATCGAGATAATTAAACATTTCCTTTTCTTCACTTTTTTTCTGATGACCTACATATTTGCCTTGAACTTTCACAAATTAGTCAATTCAAAGTGTTTACAGATAAAGAATGTGCATTAAATGTTCAGAGAGCAGATATCATCTCCCTATTTAAGCGGGTGTAAAATGTCTAATCCTCTTTCGAGTGGTGTTTATTAAAGCTGTTTCTTAACACAAATGGGGAAGTCTATAAGGCCATGAGCTGTGAGCAGAGCAATTACTGGAATTGTTAGAGATAAATCTCACCTGTGATAAAGTAATTGACTTGTTTGTTGATCTCCTCCGTGTCGGCGTCCGTGGTGCTCAGGATGGCAATGACTCCACTGGGCGGAAGGTCATCTTCGCTCACCGTGCCCTTGTAGATCTCGGCGGTGAAGCGCGGTGGGTTATCGTTGACGTCGGCCACGGTAACCTCCACGGTGGTGCTGGTCACCAGCTGCACCTTGTCTCCGCGGTCGGTGGCCAGCACGGCAATGGTGTACTTGCTGGTCTTCTCACGGTCGAGCTCTTTCAATGTCGTCACCCAGCCTGTCTCACTGTTGACGGCAAACAGCGCAGAGATCTCAGCTGAGGTTTGTTTGGGGTCCAGGCTGTAGATCACTTGACCATTGGTTCCTGAGTCCTGGTCGGTGGCTTTGACCTGGATCACCGGCGTGCCATCTGGAAGGTTCTCCACCACGACCGCCTCATATGGGTCTGACTCAAACACAGGCTTGTTGTCGTTGAGGTCCTTGACCTGGATGTTGAGGTCGACAGACGCCACAGTTTCGTAGCCCTCCTGTTGGCTCTGGGCTTGCAACGTGAGCTGGTACCACTTGGTGGTCTCGTGGTCCATTCTCTTCTCCAGCTTCAGGGACCCGGTGTCCCGATCCACCACGAAGACCTCATCACGGTTACTCTCCGGGGTGTTGCCCTTCACTAGGCTGTAGAACACCGGTTCTTCACTCTCCGCCTGGATGACGTCAATATCCGTGCCGATGGGCATGTCTTCGGCGATGGTGAACCGGTAGTGTGGCTCTGCGAACTTGGGGATCGGTACCTCAGGGGCCACTATCCTGATGTAAACGCGAACGACAGATTGCTTGGAAGGACTCCCAGCATCCTTTGCCCTAACGTAGAAAGCGTAGAGGTCGTTTTCAAGTCCGATGAGACTCTCTTTGGTGACAATGACTCCACTGAAGGGATGGATTTCGAAGTTCTCTTCCACGTTTTCCATGTCGGCTTCCATGGTGTAAGCGATGTCGGCATTGCTTCCCTCGTCCATGTCTGACGCAGCGATTTTTACCACGGTGGTTCCCCTGGGGACATCCGATGCAACATTGGCTTTGTACTCCACTGCCCTGAATTGTGGGGCATTGTCGTTGATATCTGTCAAAATCACATTAATAATGCAGAAGCCTACTTTTCCGCCACCGTCCTTTGCCATGAGCGATATGGGGATGACCTTCTCAATGGCGTTCTCGCGGTCCAGGATTTCAAGGGTGAATATCTCTCCATTTTCATTGACTGAGAACTTGTCCTTGGCAAAATTGTTGACAATGTGGTAAGTTAGGCGCCCGTATGTGCCAGCGTCTTCATCTGTGGCTTTGGCCTCCGCCACTAACGTGCCGACCGGCGAGTTCTCGGTGAGTTCAACCACATAGTCAAGCTGGGGGAAAGTGGGGTTGTGGAAGTTGGCACCGTTGACTGTGACTTTGACCATGGCCGAGTTCCTGAATACACCGTCTGACACGGACACGTTGAGGTTGTACAGTGGCTCCATCTGTGGCTTACGGTGGTTGGAGATGAAGATGGCCCCAGTATTTTTATCCATGGCAAAGTTCTGGTCCTTATTGCCAGACAGGATGGAGAACTCAAGCCTGCCGGCGTCTGAGCTGTCGGCGTCGGACGCCTGGACATGGGTGACGAAGTGACCGCGGGGGGCCAATTCGCTGACCGTGGCTTTGTAAGAGCTCTCAGTGAACGTCGGAGCATTGTCATTCAGGTCAGTGACATCTACGGTCACAGTGACATCGCTGGAGAGGGCGGGCACTCCTCCGTCCACAGCGCGGACAGTCAGTTTGTGTTGCTGCTTTTCCTCCTGGTCGAGCATGCGAGCAGTCCAGATGATTCCTGAGTCACGGTCAACGCTGAAGTAGTCAGAGCTCTTTTCCATGTTCTCAACTAGCTGGTAGAAGAGCACTTTGTTGTTGCCAGTGTCAGGGTCTGTGGCGGCGACTTGCAAAACTGCCGTGCCGATAAAAGAAGCTTCAGAAACACTTGCGTTGTAGGACTTTAGTTGGAAGACAGGGGGATTGTCGTTGACATCTTCCAGAATGATATCGACAAAGACATCAGCGTGGGCCCCAGTTAGTGAGTCTGTGGCTCTGACACTCAATTTATAAGCGGGGTGGGTCTCAAAATCCAGAGGTTGGATTACATGAATGACACCTGTGTTGAAATTGATGGAAAACTGACTGAAGGCATCTCCCTCAGAGATGGTGTACACTATCTTGGGGCCTTCAGAGTCAGTAGCCTGGACGTGAACAACAGGTGTGTGTAACTGGATATTTTCAGGGATTTCGATGCTGTAGAATGGCTTCTCAAACACTGGCATGGCTTTGTTTACTATAGTTATGGGCACTTCCACTTCTGCCGAGAGGGCTGGTTCTCCTGCATCTTTGGCCACAACGCTGATGACGAACTCACTGTTGAGGGAGTCTTTGTCTAACTGCTTTTTGAGGGAGATTTCTCCCGAGGGGCTTATCTGGAAGTGCTTGTGGTGTTCTTTCAGGTGGTAATGGATTTCTGCGTTTTGACCCATGTCCCCGTCCACCGCTGTCACCTGGTGGATGGCCTGACCCTCCTCTGCATCCACCTGGACCAAGGCTTGATAGGGCAGGTTGACAAACATGGGCTGGTTGTCGTTCACATCTTCTACGGTCACCATCACCAGAACGTGGGCCACTTCGGAGGAAGCGTCCTTCCTGGTCACCTCCACGACGATGTTGAACATGTCCTGCGCCTCACGATCGAAAGGTATCCCCGTGGTGGAGAGCACTCCAGAAGTGCGGCTGATTTGGAACCTCTTGTCTGGGTTCAGGATGGTGTAGAAGAGGGGTTCGTTGACGTGGGTCCCCACAGAGGCAATGACCGCTAACGTTTTCTTCTCAGAGGAGTTCTCTTTGACGTAAGCCTTGTAGGAGTCCCTAGTGAACTTCAGGCTGCTCTCCTTGTTCTCACGGATGTTGATCTTTACCGACGCTGTGTTGGCAAACCTGCCGTCCGAGACCCTCACCCTCAGCTCGTACCTGCTTCTTAGCTGGGTGACGTTCTGGATAGTGATGATGCCTGTGTTGGGATCCATCTTGAATTTCTCCCCGATGTTCCCCTCTGAGATGGAGAAGAAGAGTTTGGAGTTTGGTCCGGAGTCGGCGTCTGATGCTTTGACTTTGATTACCTCGACACCTTTGTAAGTCGGCACGATCACTGATGTCTCGTAGAGCTCCTGGCTGAACTGCGGCGAGCAGTCGTTGACGTCGATGACTTCGACGGTCACGTTGGCGGCTGTCTCGGCGAACAGACGCGGCATTCCGAGGTCATGGACCTGAATGGTGAAGCAGAACACACTCCTTTGTTCAAAATCCAGAGTGGTTGTCATTCTAATGGCTCCCGTACTCGAATCGATAGCAAAGTAGTTGTGGGCGAACGGCTCGACGATCTGATAGACCAGCATGGCGTTGGCATCGCGGTCAGTGTCCGAGGCGCGGATGACCAGCGGGGTGTTTTCTCTGGTCAAGACCACACTGTTGATGGGAGCCGATTCGCTAATCATGCCTGTGAACTCTGGCTGGAGGAAGATGGGGGCATTATCATTCTCGTCCTTCAGGTGAATCAGCAGAGTGGTGTTGCTAGCAAGACCTGCCATGTTGGTTCCCTGGATGGTAAGTCTGTACTCAGGGGTCATTTCATAGTCCAAAGCCCTTGAAGTTACAACCACACCGGAGTTTGGGTTTACATCAAATGTGCCGTCAGTGTTTCCACCTTTGATTTGGTAGAACACAGAGGACTGGCTGGTGGCTGAGATCATGGTCACAAAACTGCCGGGGAGGACCAATTCGCTGACCTCTGCAGTGAACTCCTTCTCAGTGAATCTGGGGGAGGCATTGTCCGACATGGTGACAGCGATGTGGACGGTGGCCGTGGCAGTAAGCGAGGGCGTTCCTTTGTCGGTTGCCTTCACAGCTAGTTCAAACTGGTTCTTGCTGCTTCGGTCCAGCTCCTTGGCCACGGTAACAGTGCCCAGCACCGGATCAATGGCAAATGAGTTTGCAACATTTCCTGTTCCAAAAAAACAAAGAACAAACATATTTATTAATGTGGTTGCTATGGCATTGGTTTTCATTCCAGCCTGAACTGTGTGTCTCAAACATTAAAGCCAGGGTGTAATTTTAGACTTCTTGACTACCGTAAATTGAATTAACGAGTCAAAGTTCGCGCCCTCAAGGAAATCTAATTAGCATAATAAAACGTTTAAGTCAGAGGTAAGTTTTTTTTGCAGTGGATGCATCTCAATCCACTGCAACCACCGATGTCGCAGCTGAGTATATATGGAGACTGTTTAAAGCCAAAAATCTGGGGTTACGATACATATCTTATATCTTCCAGGGTATAGGATAGACACTTTAGAACAAACTGCCTTTAGATTTTTTTTGGGGGGGACTATCTATTGGTACATGCAGTGAATCTGTTATTCAATGCCTTTGTTTGGGCTAATAGCAGTAGAACCCCCCCCCCCCCCCCCCCCCTCATTCTAGACATGACCCCCTTCATTCCCTCACCCCCCAAATGGCCATGGCTCTCGATAAGGATTCATGAAGATTGCCTAATTGTGCACACTTTCCAATTACTCTAATGAAATTAAATGCTAATTTCCCCTCCAACACTGAAACTAATCCACAACCGATGGACATGGCCGCTCTGTGTTCTACACCAGTCCACCTCTGCTTTGAAAACCTGACTCATTCTCCGGCAAGACACATTTCAATTAGCTTGAGTCATCTCAACTATCTGAAAAATGTACATCCTAAACAAAGAACGCAGCCAATGACTACATGCCCGACCCTCTCCCAAAACACAGCTTATTTACAGGGAAAACAATGGTGGGAAATTCAGAGGGAGCATTGGCCGAACTCCCACGTTTGGAGATCCCCTGACAAAGTCGTCAAAGTCCTACTTTGTGTGAAGTATTTCATTCATGACCGAGGGTCAGTGGGCAGGGGACCTCTGGATGCCCTGCATACATTTTCCCCAGGCCCCTTGCGTTGGTAGCGCTAACTGGGCTGCTATGCATGCCTCTACCATGACCAGCCAGAGGCTAGCGAATGCCAGTATGGCTGACATGTTAAGAACATTTCCCCTAAGTACAGATCTAGGATCAGCTTCCCCTCCTCAAATCCTAACCTTAATCATTAGTGTAGAAAATGCAAAACTGACCCAAGATTAGCATCTAGGGGCAAATTAATACTACTCCTTAGAATGTAGTCTGGTGCCCCTGTGGAGCTGTTAGCCTACCTGACTCGATGCTGTAGATGATCTCTGCATTCTGTCCCTTGTCTTTGTCCAGGGCGGCGACCTGGAGGACTGCCGAGCCCAAGGCGGCCGACTCGAAGACGCGCCCGGAGTAGGGCGACCCCGCGAACCACGGCGCGTTGTCGTTGGTGTCCTCCACGTCCACGATGACGCGCACCAGGTTCCTCTTGACAGGGATGTCCTGGTCACGTACCTGGGGAAGGGGGAAAGAGAGAGAAAGACAGAGAGAGTGAGAGAGACAGGGAGACAGAGAAAGGAATAGGACAGAGGCAGAGAGAGACAGAGAGACAGAAAAAGGAATAGGACAGAGGTGGAGAGAGACAGAGAGACAGAGAAAGGAATAGGACAGAGGCGGAGAGAGACAGGGAGACAGAAAAAAGAATAGGACAGAGGCGGAGAGAGACAGGGAGACAGAGAAAGGAATAGGACAGAGGCGGAGAGAGACAGGGAGACAGAGAGAGGAATAGGACAGAGGCGGAGTGAGACAGGGAGACAGAGAAAGGAATAGGACAGAGGCGGAGTGAGACAGGGAGACAGAGAGAGGAATAGGACAGAGGCGGAGTGAGACAGGGAGACAGAGAGAGGAATAGGACAGAGGCGGAGTGAGACAGGGAGACAGAGAGAGGAATAGGACAGAGGCGGAGTGAGACAGGGAGACAGAGAGAGGAATAGGACAGAGGCGGAGTGAGACAGGGAGACAGAGAGAGGAATAGGACAGAGGCGGAGAGAGACAGGGAGACAGAGAGAGGAATAGGACAGAGGCGGAGAGAGACAGGGAGACAGAGAAAGGAATAGGACAGAGGCGGAGTGAGACAGGGAGACAGAGAGAGGAGTAGGACAGAGGCGGAGAGAGACAGGGAGACAGAGAAAGGAATAGGACAGAGGCGGAGAGAGACAGGGAGACAGAGAAAATAATAGGACAGAGGAAGGAGAGAGACAGGGAGACAGAGAGAGGAATAGGACAGAGGCGGAGAGAGACAGGGAGACAGAAAGGAATAGGACAGAGGCGGAGAGAGACAGGGAGACAGAGAAAGGAATAGGACAGAGGCGGAGAGAGACAGGGAGACAGAGAAAGGAATGAGACAGAGGCGGAGATAGACAGGGAGACAGAAAGGAATAGGACAGAGGCGGAGAGAGACAGGGAAACAGAGAAAGGAATGAGACAGGGAGACAGAGAAAGGAATAGGACAGAGGCGGAGAGAGACAGGGAGACAGAGAAAGGAATAGGACAGAGGTGGAGTGAGACAGGGAGACAGAGAAAGGAATAGGACAGAGGCGGAGAGAGACAGGGAAACAGAGAAAGGAATGAGACAGGGAGACAGAGAAAGGAATAGGACAGAGGCGGAGAGAGACAGGGAGACAGAAAGGAATAGGACAGAGGCGGAGTGAGACAGGGAGACAGAGAAAGGAATAGGACAGAGGCGGAGAGAGACAGGGAGACAGATAAAGGAATAGGACAGAGGCGGAGAGAGACAGGGAGACAGAGAAAAGAATAGGACAGAGGCGGAGAGAGACAGGGAGACAGAGAGAGGAATGAGACAGGGAGACAGAGAAAGGAATAGGAGAGGCGGAGAGAGACAGGGAGACAGAGAAAGGAATAGGACAGAGGCGGAGAGAGACAGGGAGACAGAGAAAGGAATAAGACAGAGGCGGAGAGAGACAGGGAGACAGAGAAAGGAATAGGACAGAGGCGGAGTGAGACAGGGAGACAGAGAAAGGAATAGGACAGAGGCGGAGAGAGACACGGAGACAGAGAAAGGAATAGGAAAGAGGTGGAGTGAGACAGGGAGACAGAGAAAGGAATAGGACAGAGGCGGAGAGAGACAGGGAAACAGAGAAAGGAATGAGACAGGGAGACAGAGAAAGGAATAGGACAGAGGCGGAGAGAGACAGGGAGACAGAAAGGAATAGGACAGAGGCGGAGTGAGACAGGGAGACAGAGAAAGGAATAGGACAGAGGCGGAGAGAGACAGGGAGACAGAGAAAGGAATAGGACAGAGGCGGAGAGAGACAGGGAGACAGAGAAAAGAATAGGACAGAGGCGGAGAGAGACAGGGAGACAGAGAGAGGAATGAGACAGGGAGACAGAGAAAGGAATAGGAGAGGCGGAGAGAGACAGGGAGACAGAGAAAGGAATAGGACAGAGGCGGAGAGAGACAGGGAGACAGAGAAAGGAATAAGACAGAGGCGGAGAGAGACAGGGAGACAGAGAAAGGAATAGGACAGAGGCGGAGTGAGACAGGGAGACAGAGAAAGGAATAGGACAGAGGCGGAGAGAGACACGGAGACAGAGAAAGGAATAGGACAGAGGCGGAGAGAGACAGGGAAACAGAGAAAGGAATGAGACAGGGAGACAGAGAAAGGAATAAGACAGAGGCGGAGAGAGACAGGGAGACAGAGAAAGGAATAGGACAGAGGCGGAGAGAGACACGGAGACAGAGAAAGGAATAGGACAGAGGCGGAGAGAGACAGGGAAACAGAGAAAGGAATAAGACAGAGGCGGAGAGAGACAGGGAGACAGAGAAAGGAATAGGACAGAGGCGGAGAGAGACAGGGAGACAGAGAAAGGAATGAGACAGGGAGACAGAGAAAGGAATAGGACAGAGGCGGAGAGAGACAGGGAGACAGAGAAAGGAATAGGACAGAGGCGGAGTGAGACAGGGAGACAGAGAAAGGAATAGGACAGAGGCGGAGAGAGACACGGAGACAGAGAAAGGAATAGGACAGAGGCGGAGAGAGACAGGGAGACAGAGAAAGGAATAGGACAGAGGCGGAGTGAGACAGGGAGACAGAGAAAGGAATAGGACAGAGGCGGAGAGAGACACGGAGACAGAGAAAGGAATAGGACAGAGGCGGAGAGAGACAGGGAAACAGAGAAAGGAATGAGACAGGGAGACAGAGAAAGGAATAGGACAGAGGCGGAGAGAGACAGGGAGACAGAGAAAGGAATAGGACAGAGGCGGAGTGAGACAGGGAGACAGAGAAAGGAATAGGACAGAGGCGGAGAGAGACACGGAGACAGAGAAAGGAATAGGACAGAGGCGGAGAGAGACAGGGAAACAGAGAAAGGAATGAGACAGGGAGACAGAGAAAGGAATAAGACAGAGGCGGAGAGAGACAGGGAGACAGAGAAAGGAATAGGACAGAGGCGGAGAGAGACACGGAGACAGAGAAAGGAATAGGACAGAGGCGGAGAGAGACAGGGAAACAGAGAAAGGAATAAGACAGAGGCGGAGAGAGACAGGGAGACAGAGAAAGGAATAGGACAGAGGCGGAGAGAGACAGGGAGACAGAGAAAGGAATAGGACAGAGGCGGAGAGAGACAGGGAGACAGAGAAAGGAATAGGACAGAGGCGGAGTGAGACAGGGAGACAGAGAAAGGAATAGGACAGAGGCGGAGAGAGACAGGGAGACAGAGAAAGGAATAGGACAGAGGCGGAGAGAGACAGGGAGACAGAGAAAGGAATAGGACAGAGGCGGAGAGAGACAGGGAGACAGAGAAAGGAATAGGACAGAGGCGGAGTGAGACAGGGAGACAGAGAAAGGAATAGGACAGAGGCGGAGGGAGACACGGAGACAGAGAAAGGAATAGGACAGAGGCGGAGGGAGACACGGAGACAGAGAAAGGAATAGGACAGAGGCGGAGAGAGACAGGGAGACAGAGAGAGGAATAGGACAGAGGCGGAGAGAGACAGGGAGACAGAGAAAGGAATAGGACAGAGGCGGAGGGAGACACGGAGACAGAGAAAGGAATAGGACAGAGGCGGAGAGAGACAGGGAGACAGAGAAAGGAATAGGACAGAGGCGGAGGGAGACAGGGAGACAGAGAGAGGAATAGGACAGAGGAAGGAGAGAGACAGGGAAACAGAGAAAGGAATAGGACAGAGGCGGAGAGAGACAGGGAGACAGAGAGAGGAATAGGACAGAGGCGGAGAGAGACAGAGAAAGGAATAGGACAGAGGCGGAGAGAGACAGGGAGACAGAGAAAGGAATAGGACAGAGGCGGAGAGAGACAGGGAGACAGAGAAAGGAATAGGACAGAGGCGGAGGGAGACACGGAGACAGAGAAAGGAATAGGACAGAGGCGGAGAGAGACAGGGAGACAGAGAAAGGAATAGGACAGAGGCGGAGGGAGACACGGAGACAGAGAAAGGAATAGGACAGAGGCGGAGAGAGACAGGGAGACAGAGAAAGGAATAGGACAGAGGCGGAGGGAGACAGGGAGACAGAGAAAGGAATAGGACAGAGGCGGAGAGAGACAGGGAGACAGAGAAAGGAATAGGACAGAGGCGGAGGGAGACAGGGAGACAGAGAAAGGAATAGGACAGAGGCGGAGGGAGACACGGAGACAGAGAAAGGAATAGGACAGAGGCGGAGAGAGACAGGGAGACAGAGAAAGGAATAGGACAGAGGCGGAGGGAGACAGGGAGACAGAGAAAGGAATAGGACAGAGGCGGAGGGAGACACGGAGACAGAGAAAGGAATAGGACAGAGGCGGAGAGAGACAGGGAGACAGAGAAAGGAATAGGACAGAGGCGGAGGGAGACACGGAGACAGAGAAAGGAATAGGACAGAGGCGGAGAGAGACAGGGAGACAGAGAAAGGAATAGGACAGAGGCGGAGGGAGACAGGGAGACAGAGAAAGGAATAGGACAGAGGCGGAGAGAGACAGGGAGACAGAGAAAGGAATAGGACAGAGGCGGAGGGAGACAGGGAGACAGAGAAAGGAATAGGACAGAGGCGGAGAGAGACAGGGAGACAGAGAAAGGAATAGGACAGAGGCGGAGAGAGACACGGAGACAGAGAAAGGAATAGGACAGAGGCGGAGAGAGACAGGGAGACAGAGAAAGGAATAGGACAGAGGCGGAGAGAGACAGGGAGACAGAGAAAGGAATAGGACAGAGGCGGAGAGAGACACGGAGACAGAGAAAGGAATAGGACAGAGGCGGAGTGAGACAGGGAGACAGAGAAAGGAATAGGACAGAGGCGGAGAGAGACAGGGAGACAGAGAAAGGAATAGGACAGAGGCGGAGGGAGACAGGGAGACAGAGAAAGGAATAGGACAGAGGCGGAGAGAGACAGGGAGACAGAGAAAGGAATAGGACAGAGGCGGAGGGAGACAGGGAGACAGAGAAAGGAATAGGACAGAGGCGGAGAGAGACAGGGAGACAGAGAAAGGAATAGGACAGAGGCGGAGGGAGACAGGGAGACAGAGAAAGGAATAGGACAGAGGCGGAGAGAGACACGGAGACAGAGAAAGGAATAAGACAGAGGCGGAGAGAGACAGGGAGACAGAGAAAGGAATAGGACAGAGGCGGAGAGAGACAGGGAGACAGAGAAAGGAATAGGACAGAGGCGGAGAGAGACACGGAGACAGAGAAAGGAATAGGACAGAGGCGGAGAGAGACAGGGAGACAGAGAAAGGAATAGGACAGAGGCGGAGAGAGACAGGGAGACAGAGAAAGGAATAGGACAGAGGCGGAGAGAGACACGGAGACAGAGAAAGAGAGAATGAATGAGATGTAATACAATCGGAATAAAACTCTTCGTTCCCTCAACAGTAACTTCATTAAAACAACAAACTCACCAAATCATTCAAATAACAAAAAAAACATCAAAGTAACTATTTTCCTTCATTTGTCTCAATTCCCAGTGATCCAAACAAGTAAACAACGAATGGGGGGAGGAATCATTTTGGATGGGTCCTGCATGGTTAGTTTCAAATGGCAAATACCAGCAAACAAACAACTAATCGACACCGGCTGACTGCCCATCTGTTGGAATTGGAGAGTGGCTGATTGAGAGAGAGCGAGACACACACACACACGCACACACACGCACACACACGCATGCACACACGCTGAACAGGGGAGAGTTCTTAAAATGCTAGTACTCTCTCAATGGAGAGGACCAAATGAAACCTGTCGCAATATAATATCAGAACACTTACTGAGACAGCTACACACAGTGGCTGAGTAGGAGTGAGTGGCCTGAAACCTCTGTGAGCCACTTTCTCCATTGAGAGAGTAACAATCAAACCTTTCTTAATATGCTGACAGAACACCGACATTATTTTCTACCTGCTCTGTTTCTATGGTAATAATGATGATATAACGACGTGTTTCCCGATTGGCTGGGCGGGTTTGTTCAGGGAGTACCTTTGACCTACTTTGACCAGAGCTCTAGCAAGGTCTTCCAGCACACTCAGCTCAAGACGCCAGAATAATAACACACGTTATTAAATAGGTTGATTCTAGAAAATCCGTAACATCCGTACCATGACTGTGAGTGTGTGGCGCCGCATGGTCTCGTGGTCCAGCCGCTCGGCCGTGTAGAGGGCACCGGTGCCCGGATCCAGACGGAACTTCTTCAGGCTGAAGGGGTCTGTGCTGCTCAAGAGGGTAAAGGTCAACTTGTTCTTATCGTCTTCGTCCGTGGCGCCGATCCGGAGAACCTCGGTCTCTGGCGGCGTGTCCTCGGCCACAACCACCTCGTAGCGCGGCTGGGAGAACTGGGGCCGGTGGTTGTTGGTATCGATGACACGGATCAGCACCTGGTGGGAGGAGGGGAGAGGGATAGTGTATGTCAATATTTGAGTCGGGGTCAATCTGAGAGTAATGCATGATGTTGTTGACTTTTTACTGTCTCTCAGTCATTGTTTCTCTGTCTCCATTCCCAAAAGTGCCCTTCACATTCTCTACTTCCCTCTGCCCATCTCTCCCTCCCTCTTCCTTGCTTCCTGACTCCCTCTTCCCCTCCCTAAATCCCTTTCCATACATCAAGTAATGAGCAGTGTTTCGTGTAGATACAGACCACATCAATACATATAATACCTTAATATAAATATTTTCACCCGATGGCCACTTGGCACCGCCGACAAGGAAAACAGGGTTATCCCACATTGAGTTCTTAATGCGTTCAAGTGAAGACGTGTTGCGGGATCATTGAGGGAGTGTTAAAGAGGTGGTGAGAAAGTTACAGGTGACCGCTTGATAAATGACATCAAAGTAAGCCATCCGTTTTCAGAAATGCATCAGAAATGCATTTAGAAGTATATTGCCGATTCAAATGGTTCACCAACTATTTATCACACCGACAATGCGGGTTTCATAGTTCAAAATGGAAGATTGATTATGAAGAAAACAAATCTGCTAATACATTGAGGTACACTTTAATAGGGATTTCAATTTTTGGGGGCAAATAGAGTGCAGTCGGAAAGTATTCAGGCCCCTTGACTTTTTCCACATTTTGTTGGGTTACAGCCTTATTCTAAAATGGATTAAATATTCATCAATCTACACACGATAGCCCATAATGACAGAGAAAAAACTGGTTTAAGAAATGTTTGCAAATGTATTAAAAATAAAAATTATATTATCAAGAATGTGCATGTCCTGAGCTACAGGCAGTTAGATTTGGGTATGTCATTTTAGGCGAAAATTGGGGGGGGGGGAAATGGGTCGGGTCCTTAAGAGGACATGCTTATAGAATTTATGCAGCCTTTACCTCAAATTTCCTTCAATTGACAAAGCAAAAACCGAAATACCTTTACATAAGTATTTCAGGCCCTTTGCTATGAGACTCTAAATTGAGCTCAGGTGCATCCTGTTTCCATTGATCATCCTTGAGATGTTTCTACAACTTGATTGGAGTTCACCTGTGGCAAATTCAATTGATTGGAAGGGTATCAAAAACATTCTGCAGCATCGAAGGTCCCCAAGAACACAGTAGCCTTCCTCATTGTTAAATGGAAGAAGTTTGGAATCTCCAAAACTCTTCCTAGAGCTGGTCGCCGGGCCAAACTGAGCAATTGGGGGAGAAGGGCCTTGGTCAGGGAGGTGACCAAACACCCGATGGTGACTCTGACAGAGCTACAGAGTTCCTCTGTGGAGATGGGAGAACCTTTCAGAAAGACAACCATCTCTGCAGCAATCCACCAATCACACTTTTATAGTAGAGTGGCCAGACAGAAGCCACTCCTCAGTAAAATGCACATGACAGCTCGCTTGGAGTTTGCCAAAAGACACCTAAAGACTATCAGACAATGAGAAACAAGATTCTCTGGTTTGATGAAAACAAGATTGAAGACTTTGGCATGAATGCCAAGCGTCACGTCTGGAGGAAACCTGACACCATCCCTACGGTGACGCATGGTAGTGGCAGCATCATGTTGTGGGGATATTTTTCAGCGGCAGGGACTGTGAGACTAGTCAGGATCGAGGGAAAGACGAACAGAGCAAAGTACAGAGAGATCCTTGATGGCGTTTTTGCTGTGTAGATTGATGACGGGCAAAACATTTTTTTTAATCAATTTTAGAATAAGGCTGCAACTTAACAAAATGTGGGAAAAGTCAAGGGGTCTGAATACTTTCCAAATGCACTGTACATGTATGCACACAACCTCTGATAAAAGTGCCGGTGTGTATTTCCATCACACAGCATCGTACAATAACATTTTCCATACAAAGACAGACCTTTTGCCACAATACCTCAATTGGCAATGTGGAAGTTTCCCCCCTATTTCATACAAAGCATCACATCCCTGGTCCCTAAACTGTAAAATTCCATCGAGCCTTGTTTTATCAACATCAGCCACTCGCCTACTGGACTTCCGACTAGGGATTAGGACAAGCCGACGGAATGGCTGTGGCGGCAGCTGGCCCGGCGGGGGCTTTTCCATGGCAGAACAAAGGAAAACACAGATTAGACACCCCTGGATGCCAGCCACCAGGGGGCAGTGTCCCACATGGGAATGACACACATCCAGCTGGAACTCATACACCTGAATCCCACTATATAGGCCCAAGCCGAGCTGAGCCATACTGGGCTGGCCTGGTTGCACATCCACCATTGTCTTTTATAGCACGCTCCCAACGACTTTGTGAAAACAAAATATTTGAGGCGATATGGTTCAAATCAAATCAAAGGTCACGTGCACATATTTAGCAGATGTTATTGCAGGTGTCGCTGAAATGCTGGTGTTCTTAGCTCCAACAGGGCAGTAATATCGAACAATGCAGACACAAATCTAAAAGTAAAAGAAAGGAATTAAGAAATACAGAAATATTAGGACGAGCGATGTCGGCGTTCAGGCCTATGGTATGAATCGTACTCAAGAGGACCGAAATAGGCAACTCTCTCACTGCCAGAACCTCAGCTCTTCCACGCCGTCAAAAATGTCCGTTGGTACCTCTTGACAGCAATGAGAGCATAGAAAGCACTGCCAGGAGAGTGCAGGAGACAAATATAGCCTAATCTGACGGGTGCGATAACATTCACAATCTGTCGTGTGCTGTGAGGTTGGCAGGGCTGGCTGGGTTCACAGATGCAAGCATTAGGTAGTACAGCTATATGTGTATATGTGTATCCCTCAATTTTAGGGACAAAGAACGGGGAAAAGTTGACTGCTTCTTAGTAACAGGCAGACAGACGTCAGCAGCAGAACAACCTCACATCAAGTTAAAAAAAACGAGTCGGTTTCAACATTATAGCTAACATATTTACATCAGCATTCGCTCTGATCGGCCCGAGAAGACACTCTTTTCCCAATGTCAATCCTCTCTCGTCATCTGGCATTAGCTTGCTTACAATATGTGATGTTGGCAGTTGTCTTAGAAAATAAATAGGCCTATACATTTAGACATTGAATGAATTTTGAGTTGTGAAAGTTATTTTTTGAGAACCTAACGGCCCTGTCTAGATACTTATTGAAACTGTCCTCGGTGTGACCCTAAAGGGGTCCCCAGTGGGGTTTGTGTTATGGATCGGACCCTCTTGGCAGCCCACCAGTCTCTCTCTCTCTAGGCGCCTCGTTTCATGTCACGCCAGACGTCACACTGCCTAAGGTCCCTGCGCGCGCGCACACACACACACAGCCCACCAATGCGACTTGAGCCCCTACACAATGCGTTTCAATCTGGACGGTGGTAGATAGCGCAGTGAGTAAAAGGAGGGACCTTCACAAGCGGCTGGGCCTGAGAAAAAGCTATAGAAAAAGAAAACCCAGACGAGTGTCCGCTCCTATCCGCCCAACCGTCCACCATCTGAGTCTACAGGAGGAGGAAGGGGGGGGGGGGGGGAGAGCCAGACAGAGCAAAAGACGAATGTCCACTATCATCCATCCATCTGTCTATTTTTGAAAAACACACATTCAGGGAGGAAAACATATAGCCTCTTCAAGACACTTCAAAGGGGCAGTACCCCCGAATTTGAATGATGCAGTGTGACTGGCGGTTGAAAAGACGGCAAAGGAGAGAGATGTTTCTCTCTCTCGATACCTTCCTGGGGGACCCAAGGCAACGAGATTGGGACTGAGACGGCGAATGGAGATATATGACAGATTGAAGGATGAAGAGAAAGATATACAGTTGAAGTCGTAAGTTTACATACACCTTAGCCAATTACATTTAAACTCGGTTTTTCACAATTCCTGCCATTTAATCCTAGTAAATATTCCTTGTCTTCGGTCAGTAAGGATCACCACTTCACTTTACAAATGTGAAATGTCAGAATAATAGCAGAGAGAATGTTTTATTTCAGCTTTTATTTCTGTCATCACATTCCCAGTGGGTCAGAAGTTTACATACACTCCATTAGTATTTGGTAGCATTGCCTTTAAATTGTTTAACTTGGGTCAAATGTTTCGGGTAGACTTCCACAAGCTTCCCACAATAAGTTGGGTGAATTTTGGCCCATTCCTCCTGACAGAGCTGGTGTAACTGAGTCAGGTTTGTAGGCCTCCTTGCTCGCACACACATTTTCAGTTCTGCCCACAAATTTTTTATGGGATTGAGGTCAGGGCTTTGTGATGGTCACTCCAATACCTTGACTTTGTTGTCCATAAGCCATTTTGCCACAACTTTAGAAGTATGTTGGGTGTCATTGTCCATTTGGAAGACCCATTTGCGACCAAGCTATAACTTCCTGTGTGATGTCTTGAGATGTTGCTTCAATATATCCACATAATTTTCTTTCCTCATGATGTCATCTATTTTGTGAAGTGCACCAGTCCCTCCTGCAGCAAAGCACCGCCACAACATGATGCTGCCACCCCCATGCTTCACGGTTGAGATGGTGTTCTTCGGGTTGTAAGCTTCCCCCTTTTCCTCCAAACATAACGATGGTCATTATGGCCAAAAAGTTATATTTTTGTGTCATCAGACCAGAGGGATTGTACAAAAAGTACGATCTTTGTCCCCATGTGCAGTTGCAAACCGTAGTCTGTTTTTTTAATGCTAGTTTTGGAGCAGTGGCTTCTTCCTTGCTGAGCGGCCTTTCCGGTTCTGTCGATATAGAACTCGATTTACTGTGGATATAGATACTATGGTACCTGTTTCCTCCAGCATCTTCACAAGGTCCTTTGCTGTTTTTGGGGGATTGATTTGCGCTTATCGCACCAAAGTATGTTCATCTCTAGGAGACAGAATGCGTCTCCTTCCTGAGGGGTATGACAGCTGCGTGGTCCCATGGTGTTTATACTCGCGTACAATTGTTTGTACAGATGAACGTGGCACCTTCAGGCGTTTGGAAATTGCTCCCAATGATGAACCAGACTTGTGGAGGTCTGGTTCTTGGCTGATTTCTAAAGAGGCACCGAGTTTGAAGGTAGGCCTTGAAATACATCCACTCTAATTGACTCAAATTATGTCAATTAGCCCATCAGAAGCTTCTAAAGCCATTGCATCATTTTCTGGAATTTTCCAAGCTGTTTAAAGGCACAGTCAACTTAGTGTATGTAAACGTCTGACCCACTGGAATTGTGATACAGTGAATTATAAGTAAAATAATTTGTCTGTAAACAATTGTTGGAAAAATTACTTGTGTCATGCACAAAGTAGATGTCCTAACCGACTTGCCAAAACTATAGTTTGTTAACAGGAAATTTGTGGAGTGGTTGAAAAACAAGTTTTAATGACTCCAACCAAAGTGTATGTAAACCTCCGACTTCAACTGTAGAAAGGGAGAGAGGGTTTTTGAAAGGGAGAAAACGGCTGTGAGGAGAGCCCGAATCACGATGAGCAAGAGAGAAAGAGAGAAAGAAAGATAAATACATAACTCAAATATGAAGAAAGAGGGGAACAGATGGCTCCAAGAGAACAAAAACCGATAGAGGGGAAAACGGACAGCAACAGTGAGAGAGAAAGAGAGGAATGGGACAGACAGAGGAAAGCATGCAAGACAAATATGGAAAGTGAAAGAAAGAGAAAGATGGAAAAATTGTGGACAGAACGGCCTGAAGCACTACTGCAGAGCAGGAGGATGGCATGGGGGGCTGGCAAGGAGGCAGGGGAAAGGAATGGAAGGGGGCGGCCTGCCTGGGCTGCCTGGCTGGCACCGCTCCCTGCCGATGAGGTGCCCAGGATGGAATGTTGCTCCGCCCCTGCCTCGGATCAGCTGAACAGACAGACAGTCAGACAGACAGACGCTCCACTTTGGAACCAGAGGCAGGCAGGTCGTTTGGTAGGTAGGTATAGGCAGGCAGACAGGAAAGAGAGAGAAGACAGAAAGACAGGCAGAATCAATCCCACACAACAGAACACCACACATAAACACTTTACTTCACTATGGTGCCACTTGGCCAGTCAGAGAGCTAGGAACAAGTCAGCTGGAACAGGCATATAAGCCTAGGTCAACCGCACAACAAACAACACCACGAGCGAGAGCCAGCCAGCAACTTCCGAGAGGGACAGAAAGGTAAAATGGTGCCAGATAAGAAAAGAGAGAGAGAGAGAGATCCCACCTCCCCCACACAGACCTCTAATGCAGACCCGTGCGTGGCGTTCAACATGGTACACGTGAGGCAGAAAAACGGCACCGCCCTCAGCGGGCACCATGTCCGGGTAAGGCGGGCTATGATGCCCCCCTGCCAGGTGGTAGGTTTTTGGGTCCGGGATGTTGGCATGGTCCAACCTGTAGCTACGTGCCTCTCAAAATAGGATTAAAACTGAACACAGCCAACAGAGGTTCAGTGTTTCTTGTTTAGGCTTTATTCTCCCTCAACATAATAATGATCTGCGCATGCTGGGACTGAGAGGGAGGGAGAAAGGGAATGGAAAGCGGGAAAGAGTGAGAGATGGATAGACTGATAGAAACAGAGTGAGAAAGACTGACAGAAACAGAAAGAGAGAGCAAAAGAAAGAAGGGAGAAAACAAACAAACACATTCCTTGGAGAGAGGAAGAAGGGAGGAGAGAGGAAGAAAGAAAGAAAATAGGCCAGCTAGTCTGGCAGAGGCAGACACCACATGACTTTGATTTGAAGGAGAAGATAAGTGAAACTTTGTGTGTGTGTGTGTTCCGTTTCGACTAAACGAACGGCATACTCCCGGCCACAGGCTAAACAGCACACCTCCCGTCACAGAAAATAAAGTACCCAAAACATCCCTTTGTATATTTAATTTGTTGTTTGGCATGTTCAGCAGTTTTTTTCCTTCCACTCGGTTTACAAGCAACTTCACCAAAGTAGGTCTTATTTGGGGGTTATCCACAAAGTCAATTACTCTGTCATCTCCATTGACTCATCGGCAATCTTTAAAAAGCTGAAACAGAATATTGAACTTAATAAAGCAGACAAATCCTGGGGGACAATGTATTTCAAAATCCCTTCTAAAGATTAAACAAAACAGTAAAACTGATGATCTTACATCATTTAAATCAACAGAGCTTGCGACAGATATTTTTTTTTCTGTTGGTCCAGTGTGGCCTAGATTCACTTCTCTCTCGCTACCTGTCTGTTGTGTGTGAGTACAATGGCAAAAATGTTGACGGGCACAGATACTTTGTTTTTGCTACTAATATGAGCAGACGGAGAGCGAATAGTTGTCAAAACTACGGAAAACATGTGAACGTCCAAATGACCCGATTCATATTCTGTTGAGAAGGTTTAGAAACACAAACACAGAAAGTATATGCTCCCTCTCTCTCTCTCTCTCTCCACACACAGTCACCCCTAAAGCGGGCCAAACCCCCCCCCCATATTCCCTGTACGTGTGCTCACCAGCGGCCTGCCACTGATTTTCTCTGATGTCTAACTAAGAGGGTTCGGCTCTACAAAGGCCTTCACACACATCCCTCGCGGTAACGAGGGGTGACTTGAAAAAACGGGGCGCCCCCAAGCCTTTGAACACTGTCAGCGCCGTGACTAATTGTGTTATGTCATTTCCCCCCTTTGTATCGCCGTCCAACTGGTCAAAAACACGACTGCGTCACAAATGCGACCCTTTTTCCTATAAAATGCATTACTTTTGACCAGAGCCCTGTGGACTATGCACTATATAGGGAATAGGGTGCCATTTGAGACTCACTCCCTCTCTGGCCGAGGAAAGAACTGATCAGGGAATCAGCGATACCTGATATTTCCTTGTTTTCCGGCAAGACGGACGTGTCTTCTAAACTTGACTAAATGTGATTAATAAGTCACTGTATGGACTGGGACAGAGGGAAATGGAGGAGGTGTCTGCTGAAGTAAATTATCCTCGAAGATCATCAGGAGTGTGTGTGGGTGTGCATACAGTATGTAAGCATGTACAGTACCAGTCAAAAGTTTGAACATACCTACTCGTTCAAGGGTTTCTCTTTATTTTTTTACTATTTTCCACATTGTAGAATAACAGCGAAGACATATATGAAATAACACATACGGAATCATGTAGTAACTCAAAAAAGTGTTAAACAAATAAAAAAAGAAGCCACCCTTTGCCTTGATGACACCTTTGCACACTCTTGGCATTCTCTCAACCAGCTTGAGGTAGTAACCTGGAATGCATTTCAATTAACAGGAGTGCCTTGTAAAAGGTTAATTTGTGGAATTTCTTTCCTTCTTAATGCATTTGAGCCAATCAGTTGTGTTGTGAAAAGGTAGAGGTGGTATACAGAAGATAGCCCTATTTGGTAACAGACCAAGTCCATATTATGGCAAGAACAGCTCAAATATGCAAAGAGAAATGACAGTTCATCATTACTTTATGACATGGTTAGTCAATGCGGAAAATGTCAAGAACTAAGAAAGTTTCTTCAAACGCAGTCGCAAAAACCATCAAGCGCTATGATGAAACTGGCTCTCATGAGGACCGCCACAGGAAAGCAAGACCCAGATTTACCTCTGATGCAGAGGATACGGTCATTAGAGTTACCATCCTCAGAAATTGCAGCCCAAATAAATGCTTCACGAATTCAAGTAACAGACACATTTCAACATCAACTGTTCAGAGGAGACTGCATGAATCAGGCCTTCATGGTCGAATTGCTGCAAAGAAACCACTTCTAAAGGACACCAATAAGAAGAAGAGACTTGCTTGGGCCAAGAAACACAAGCAATGGACATTAAAGCAGTGGAAATCAGTCCTTTGGTCTGATGAGTCAGAATGAGACTTTTGGTTCCAACCGCCGTGTCTTTGTGAGACGCAGAGTAGGTGAACGGATTATCTCCGCATGTGTGGTTCCCATCTTGAAGCATGGAGGAGGAGGTGTGAGGGTGCTTTGCTGATGACACTGTTAGTGATATATTTAGGATTTAGGGCAAACTTAACCAGCATGGCTACCACAGCATTCTGCAGCGATACGACATCCCATCTGGTTTGCGCTTAGTGGGACTATCATTTATTTTTTAACAGGACAATGACCCAACACACCTCCAGGCTGTGTAAGGGCTATTTTACCAAGAAGGAGAGTGATGGAGTGCTGCATCAGATGACCAGGCCTCCACAATCCCATGACTTCCATCCAATTGAGATGGTTTGGGATGAGTTGAACCGCAGAGTGAAGGAAAAGCAGCCAACAAGTGCTCAGCATATGTGGGAACTCTTTCAATACTGTTGGAAAAGCATTCCAGGTGAAGCTGGTTGAGAAAATGCCAAAAGTGTGCAAAGATGTCATCAAGGTAAAGGCTGTCTACTTTGAAAAATCTAAAATCTAAAATATATTTCATTTGTTTAACACTTTTTTGGTTACTACATGATTCCATATTTGTTATTTTATAGTTGTGATGTCTTCACTATTATACTACAATGTAGTAAAAATAAAGAAAAACCCTGGAATGAGTAGGTGTGTCTAAACTTTTGACTGGTACTGTATTTGTGTGTGTGTGTGTGTGTGTGTGTGCGCACATATGCAAGCATGTATGTAGTTGTATCTGTGTGCGCGCGCGAGAGAGAATCTGTGTGCGCATTTGCCTGTGTGTGTGTGTCTCTCTCCCTCTCCACACGACAATAGGGTGCTCTGTGATGAATCTGAAGCCTCCATTTAGCCGACGCTTCCGTCAGCGGGCTGTGGAAAACACCGCCGCCCGCCTCGCTGCCCCAACCCAGCAGGCTGACAGGGGCTCGGTGGAGCACAGGGCCACATGATAAAAGGCTCTATTCACAGGCAGAGACAACAAGTAGAGTTGTTGCTTTTTTCATCCACAACGGATCTCTGAATGCTTTTGAGAAGAGGCACAGAACCATTTGAATTTTTCTGGAGTTCCATAGGCCTGAGACAGTGACTATGGATATGGATAGGGACCTGGGTTGAAATAGTGTTTGTTTTCTTTCAAATACTTTTATTGAGCCTGCCTGGTGCAACGGAACGAATAGGATAGTCCCAAAAGAGCAAACCTGTCACCAGGCAGGCACAATGAAACACTTTGAAAGTAAACAAATACTGTTTGAAACTGTTTGACTCTGGATGGGAAACAGAAAGGCCAACATGTTAACAATTTCACTTTTAACATATCACATAATAGCAATATCATTATGAATCTGCCATGAGTTGGAGGTGACAAATTGCGGATTTTTATAAAACCCTTACAGCTCTGTCCGCTTCTAACCTCAAGAGAATGTTAATCTCTGGATAAAAGAATGTGGTGTGGACCTGCACTTTTCTTTAGCCTTCTTTCTTTTCAGGAGAACTCAATGCACTTTCATGTCTCCCGAGAGAGAGTGCGCGAGAGAGAGCGCGAGAGAGAGCGAGAGAGCGCGAGAGAGAGCGAGAGAGAGCGAGAGAGAGCGAGAGAGAGAGCAAGAGAGAGCGAGAGAGAGCAAGAGAGAGCGAGAGAGAGCGAGAGAGAGCGAGCGAGAGAGAGCGAGAGAGAGCGAGAGAGCGAGAGAGCGAGAGAGCGAGAGAGGAAGGATAGAAAAGGAGAGGTAAGCGAGGGGTAAGGAGGGGTGTAACTGCAGACACGGGTCTGTGGAATGCACACTTTTTAAAAAGCGCCTGGCTAGACAGGCACCGTTCCACCCGCCCTCTCTTTCTTCCTCCCTCGCTCCTCAGCCCTTCAGGAATGAGACAATGGAAGAATCCCGGAGCTGGTCTGCCAAGAAAGCGTTCCGAACGCTCCTGGCCGGTGTCCCAAATGGAACCTTGTTCCCTATAAAGTGCACTATACAGGTAGTTGTGGACAGAGAGAAGAAGGAATGTCCACCAAGCACATGGTATGACGTTAGGGGCAAAGTTTGGAAAAGCGAGCACCTGGAGTACACCCGGTGAGGTGTTGACCCACCCGCGAATCTAATCAAAAACAGGCGATGGATGGGCGCACGGAATTTCTGACCTCACTCGAGACCCACCTCCTTGCTTTACCCCCTCGTCTGTCTGTCTATGTTTCCAGAATTGATTTTCTGGATTTTGTGAGGGAAGCCACTATGCACTATTTAAGGGAGACTAAAGTTCTGAAAACACAAGCATCCAAAACGACAGAATGCAATGGGAACCCTCATGCAAACTTAGCTCTACCATTTCATTTCAGAAATGTTTCCATAATCCTTTCCTCCCGAAAACACACAAAAATAAATCCTATTTTTGTCCATAGTGACAAGCCTCGCAATGATCTGTAACAGCCAAAACCATCCAAGCCTCTGGACACGCCACAGGAACTCTCCGTGTCAAGCAGACCCAACATCTCATTCCCATGAATGTTTCCACAATCTATCCCTTTTCCATCCCACCTCATAGGATCCGTGACAAACTCTACCGCCATCAACAAACGTTCCAATTACCCGGGTGCTGACGAATCGGGTGCCGTCCGTTGCCTCCACTGTCAGGTTGTAATTGGATTTCTGCTCGGCGTCGAGGGGCCTCGCCACGATCAGGGTCCCACTGGCCTTGCCCACGTCAAAGCGGCTGTCGTAGTTCCCACCTGGTGGAAACGATGGAAGGGTTAGGGCGGGGCGCACAATTAAAATGGACAGGAAAAGAGTGGGGCTGATCATCACCTGTTTAAACGATGACGCAGCACTGGAGCTAGGTAAGCTAACAGTGACATACGGTTCAGGTTTGGCCGTGGCGTAATTCTAGAGGCCCTTATACATCAGCAGTATGTAATCCATGCATAATAATGTGTATATTATCCGTACGGTTGCTTATATCAATATAATAAGCAACACAATCCCTATTGTTGACACATACAGAAGCGCTATGCATCAACAATGTGTATACGTTTCCTGGTGGTTATGTTAACTTTCCAGGCTCATTAGGGAGCCATACGTGCAAGTGGTACGATGTGTATACATCAAGCACATACCGTTAGCTGCATTTGGCAATAGATTCCACAAATGAAACACATACGGTACATATACAATAATGGAGCCATATGTTCATGTGCGGTATATGTGTTTATGTAAATCGGTTGTCACACGATCACAAGAACGACGGAAACGATGCACAAGCTCAACCACGGGCACGTGACAGCACAACTGGGTTCAAACACGATGCGGAATCATTCAAATACTTTTGAGCGTTTGCTCTAGCCTGCACGGAGCGTCAGATGGGCGGGGTTTGCGCTGCTGGGACTACCCCATTGGACTATTAAGCCAGGCAAGCTCAGACAAGCACAGCTAATGTAGTTTAAACAATTTCAAATAGTATTTGAACCCAGGTCTGCGTGACAGACATCACAGTCAACGACCTCTTAATACAACCAATTGTATTAGAGAGATCCCTTAATACAGCCAATGACAGTAGAGAGATCCCATTACGGCAGATCTACCTTCCGCTGTACAGTTGAGGTCGCAAGCCATCTGAACGATGTAAAAGACTTCCTCTATGTCTCCTTCTGGACAAACCAAATCCAGTAAGAGAGAGAGAGAGAGAGAGAGAGAGACATTCCCAAAGGAGAAAAGAAGAGAAGCAGAGAACATAGAAAAAAGAGAGAGAGAGAGGTGTCAGTCAAACGTTGGTTAGAAGAAGGGGAGGGGGAGAAGTACATCCAGGAAAAGTCAGGAAGAGTTTATGCAGCAGAGATGTTAACAGTCACCGTGCAAAGAGGTCCCCATTAGAGATTCCATTATTACAGTGAGAAAGGAGAAAAAAAAGACATGTATATAGGTTTGTAGGTTTTTGGGTTTGTAGGCTACACACTCACATTCGCTTGCTAGGGTTAGTGCTAAGAAGAATGCTACAAGAATCTATGCCGGGGATGTCTTCCCTTGACTATAAAACTAGATGAATCTCCTTCTAGAATGCACTCAACTTAAACAAATACACACCCTTGCGTGTATGCACAGACCCACCCACACACAACCTAAAACAAAACCCCTGCGCCCACTCGTCAAGGCTTCACCTGTGATTTCGAACCAGACGGGCGTGTCCGACGTCTCCGTGGTGATAACCCCCACCATGTGCGCCACGGGGTCGCTCTCCATCACCGAGAAGAAGAAGGGGGGCTCCTCGAAGGCCAGGGGGCGTGCGCTGGCCGCCACCTCTGGCTTGGGGATCCACTCGATGTGCAGCCGGCAGGTGGACGACTTCTGGGGGCGTCCGTTGTCCACCGCTTTGATCTGATAGAGGGAATTAATTGATTTGAATTGATTTGGGTAACTAAATTAAAAGCATGAATTGAAATACTTCAAGTAAAACACAGGTAGAGGGGGGGCAGGGGGCGAGAGAGAGAGCAAGAGCGTGAGAGAGAGCGAGAGAGCGAGAGAGAGAGACAGAGACAAATAGGCAAAGGGGGTCAAAGAACGGTCAGCCAGCCCACATGGGGAAAAACAACAACAGAGCAGAACACCTGTTACCATGGCGTTCCCCGTTAAACAGGTGTCGGTGGAGCTTATTGTGTCATGTGAGATAAATCTATCACAGGCAACATTGGCCCAAAAGTACTACGACTCAACAATACTGTGACTATCCTAAGCATCAAAAGGTTATCAACAAATGCAATTTGGCAGGTACATTAGAAATGTAAAAGTAAATGATTTGTCAAGTAATTCTCTAGAACACTGGCTCTAGTTTAAGATGTCATTTAACTCAGAATGTACATTGACATTCCTTTAAAAGCAAAATAAAATCCTAAGCGACTTCTCCAACTATACAGAACAAAAATATAAAGCGCAACATGTAAAGTTTCATGAACTGAAATAAAATATCCTAAAAATGTTCCATATGCACCAAAAGCTTATTTCTCTCAAATATTGTGCACACATTTGTTTACATCCCTGTTAGTGAGCATTTTTCTTTTGCCAAGATAATCCATCCACCTGACAGGTGTGGCATATCAAGGAGCTGATTGAAACGCATTGATCATTACACAGATGCATCTTGCGCTGGGTACAATAAAAGGCCAATCTTAAATGTGCAGTTTTGTCACACAACACAATGCCACATGTCTACATTTTGAGGGAGCTAGCAATTTGCATGCTGACTGCAGAGCTTTTGCCAGAGAAGTTAATGTTCAATTCTCTACCATAAGCCGCCTCCAACGTCATTTTAGAGAATTTAGCAGTACGTCCAACGGGCCTCACAACCCCAGACCACGTGTAACCACGTCAGCTCAGGACCTCCACATCTGGCTTCATCACCTGAGAGATCATCTGAGACCAGCCACCCATCTGATGAAACTGTCTGTAATAAAGCCCTTTTGTGGGGGAAAACTCATTCTGATTGGCTGGGCCTGGCTCCCCAGTGGGTTGGCCTGGCTCCCAAGTGGGTGGGCTTGGCTCCAAAGTGGGTGGGCCTATGCCCTCCCATGGTTGCGCCCTTGCACAGTAATGTGAAATCCATAGATTAGGGCCTAATGAATGCATTTCAATTGACTAATTTCGTTATATGAACTGTTAACTCAGTAAAATGTAGCGTTTATATGTTTGTTCAGTATAAAATGCGGAGGAATTTCCTCACGAAAAATCCAGAGTATACAAACTACGAATCCAAATGCGCTAGGCTACTCACGGTGAGGATGTCATACTCCCCGGCAGAGGAGAACTTCTTGGACGACACCAGACCCGTCTTTGGCTCGATGAAGAACTTCCCGTGCTCATCTCCCTCCTCAATGGAATACGAGATCTCCGAGTTGGCCCCCTCATCGCGGTCCGAGGCGATCACCCGGTACACAGGATCCCGCTTCAGAGCCCGGTCCTTTTCTGGTTTCTCCCGTTCCGGAAGCTTGATCTTGTAGATCTTCTCCAGGAACTGCGGCCGGTTGTCGTTCTCGTCCAGGACTTTGACGATGACGCGGACCGTGGTGGATTTGGCGGGAACCCCGTGGTCGGTGACGGTGATCTATTAGGGAAAAGTTGGGGGAAAACATGGAATTAGAATGGGAGTGTGGGAACTATGTTGACTGTGACTTTAATACGATTGGGAAAAAAACAAATAGGGGAAAATATGGAATTAGAGGGAAAAGAGGGAAACGCAAAACTGTCAACTTATTTCTGTGAATTAAGTGTTAAGGCCAACAGTCAATAGTAGAACGTCACCACATTTCACATTCTGACGTTGTGACCCACATACTCACGTAACGTTGGGAAGATTTGTCACGTAAACATTTCCAATTAAAGCCATGTTCGAAACCAGTTTAGCGAAACAATGCATATAGTGCAGAGGAAAGAAGGGGGGGACCAGGCAATAATGGCGCACATATGTGTAAGCAGTAGGCTCTGCATCTCTTGAATATGTAATGACAGGAGCTCTACCGTTTGATTGAGGACGTTCCTTATTCAAAGGCCTTGAATTAATATAAGAGAGCGGAGGTAAAAAAGTAAAACTCGCTTTCTTCTCCCCGTTCGCTCCCCATCCACCTCTTTCTCCCTCCCCCCCACCTCATTTCATTGCTGTACACACAAATGTTTCTCCGTTAGTAAATTGGCTGCCAAAATTGAAGCAATTCCTTCCGAGATTAGCGAGTCATCTTATTCAAAGACCCACGCTGTGCTTCCGGGAACCAATATGCAAAGGGAACAGGCTGTTTATTCACTCGCTCGCTTATTGAAATTGAATTGTTCCCTTACCATCTTTCTTTCCCTTTCAGCCGTTCGTTTTTTTTTTTTTACGGTGAATGGATTCAATGAATGCGAGAGGCAAGTCACAGTTTTGCCTTTCTCTCTGAGACAAGCGCAACAAGACGGTCCAAAAGACCACACTCGCTTTGCTTTTTCTGCCGCAGAGGAATGAGACTCGTCATTATTTGGGAGATGTAGCAGGCCCCGTCTCTTTGGTGAGCAAAGTCTCCTTAGTGCTCCAAAAATCTGCATATTCCGTTAAAATGGGTTTACTTGATACATGTATCACCATCCAACCAGGCACAAGGAGGAAAAACTGCTTTTCATCTATTTGGATGTTTCCTTCCTCACAGTGATATAACTATTAGGTATCAAACTCCAGCCTGGTCCCAAGTCAGTTTGTGAAGTCTTGCCAACTCCTATGGTAATTGTCATGTGGCACAAACTGATCAGAGACCAGGCAATGACAACAAAAAACACACCAGTGGCATGATGTTTTCACCCCTTTGAAAAATAGTTCCAAAATAATAATGAAACCCTACAGCCTACAAATTGCCGGAGGGACATAAGTTAGTTTTAACAGTAGTTAACACTTGGTAGTTGGAACACTCAGCTGTTTAAACACTTTGTTAATTTGGCCTGGCTTAATATCTGAATGATGTCTAATCTTTCAAATGAAATGCACAGCCGAGACAGCTTAAAGTGCTCAGTCAGCAATAAGCTTAGCTGACCCAAACAAAACACAACACTTAAACATTCTGAGTAACTGGGAAACTAAACGGGGGTTTCGTCTATCTATCTCAAAGCGTCAGAAATAAAAATAGAGAGCTGAACAACAGTCATTTAAAACCATCTGCTCGGCGCTACAGCAAAATCACTTTGGGGGGTTGGTGGTCACACTCTATTTGGCACTAGCAGCGACGATTAGCGGCATAATGTGTTTTTGTTTCCCCACGCCTAGTCAGTCCGAGGCAGTCCGAGCTATTTGCCCGAACAAAATTAATGAAATAGGACGACGAGGACCATTCGAGTTCGAGGCGGCATGCACCTCTCGGGAGCAGTGTTGCCGGTGCGTTGGCCCGTATTCTCATATTCTGTAATGAACATTGCCATTACGAGCAGATGAGTTCATTTGGCCCCGTTTCTGATTATATTTTACATGCGTCCTAAATGGTGCCCTACATCTAAGTAGTGCACTACTTTTGACCAGAGCCCTAGGTGTCCTGTTCAAAAGTCGTGCACTATACAGGGAATAGAGTGCCATTGTGTACACACACTTTGTCCACCGTTCCCGGTTCCCTTTGTGAAATCAAAGCAGTGGATTGAAAAAAGCTGAAGACGAGGACCCGGCTAACGTTAACAGGTGAACTCTGCTGTATGTGTGATGCGTCCCAAATGGTATCCTATTCCCGATATAGTGCACTTCCTTCGACCAGGGGCCCACAGGCCTCCGGTCAAAAGTGGTGCATTAAATAGGGAATGGGGAGGCCATTTGGGACGCAGGCTGAATGGTAATTATGCCGAGCTACTGGAGAGACAAGACGGGAGCATCAATTACAAAGACAAACTGAACTCTGTGATAACGTACAGGGCACAGAGGGTTAACTGCCTTTTTCAGAGGCAGAACAACACATTTTTACCCTGTCAGAGGGAGAGAGAGAGGGAGTTTGTGTGTGTGTGTGTGTGTGTGAGAGATGGTGTATGTGAGTGTACATGCGTGCGCGCTTCCCAAGCCCTGCAAGACAGTTGCTCATCGGCACATCCTACTCTTTCAAAACAACGTCTTTACCAGAGGCCAGTCTCTGTGTCTGTCAGACAGACAGTCACAACAACGTCAAGACAGTGTCGCAATGGTTCTCGGGCTTTTCGTAAGCAAATGTTTACGCTTGGCGCGCACTGCTGACAAACCCCTGGTCAAATGGCGGACAACTCTCAAGTCTGATTTTAGTGAAACGTTGGTGCCTAGACACACAGGCATTAACTATGGAAGTGGCTGAGACTATAGGAACTTGTGAAGTTGGTGTATAGATAGGCCTATGATCAGAACATTCAACTTGCCTCTCTTTCAGGTCTGGGCGAGCATATCTAACATATCTCCTTTGTTGTTTCCTCTCTCTCTCTCTCTCTCTCTCTCCCTCCCTCCCTGTTCTCAGACATGTCACCCTGCCGCTGAAGCCGACACACACTCAAGATCAGCTTGCCGTTTGCTCACTCAGAGACCTCCCCCACTCCCACTGCCAGTGGCACTCACACACATACACACTGGCATGGGCACACATGCACAGACGCAAACACGTACACACACACCACCACCTACCAACCCTCACCTCATCATAAACCCCCCCACCCACTCCAACTCCCCTTACGGCATCTGGTGCAAACAAGGCCTGCACAGTCAGCCAGCCAGCCCCCGACCACCCCCCCGCTTCCCTTGATCCACATGTTCTGAAGTCGCTATGGTTACCAGCCAGACTCTGCTAGGAGGCCAGGCTAGGAGCAAAGGTCTTCGTCCCAAAAGGCACCCTATGGGTCTTAGTCAAAAGAAGTGCACTACATAGGGAATAGGGTGCCATTTGAGACAAAAGGCGTCACCGTAGCTCTGTTACCACTTACCCACATCTAAAGTATTTAGGTCAAAAGGTACTTGCGTCGAATTGCTTTTTTTCCCTTTAAAAAAAATACAAATATTTCGCTCCCGTGGAGCAGTAGATCAAATGTAAAGTTATTATATAATCATTCATTATAACTACAACAAAAATACATACAGACACATACATATACACACAGCTGAAGTCAGAAGTTTACACCTTAGCCAAATACATTTAAACCTAGTTTTTCACAATTTAATCCTTTGTAAAAAAATAATCCCTGTCTTAGGTCAGTTAGGATCACCACTTTATTTTAAGAATGTGAAATGTCAAAATAATAATAGAGAGAATGATTTATTTCAGCTTTTATTTCTTTCATCACATTCCCAGTGAGTCAGCAGTTTACATACACGCAATTAGTATTTGGTAGCATTGCCTTCAAATTGTTTCATTTGGGTCAAACGTTTCGGGTAGACTTCCACAAGCATCCCACTCATTCTTCCTGACAGAGCTGGTGTAACTGAGTCAGGTTTGTAGGCCTCCTTGCTCAAAACACACTTTTCAGTTCTGCCTACACATTTTCTATGGGATTGAGGTCAGGGCTTTGTGATGGCCACTCCAATACCTTGACTTTGTTGTCCTTAAGCCATTTTGCCACAACTTTAGAAGTATGTTGGGGGTCATTGTCCATTTGGAAGACCCATTTGCAACTTGAGATGTTGCTTCAATATATCCACATAATTTCCCTTCCTCAAGATGCCATCTGTTTTGTGAAGTGCACCAGACCCTCCTGCAACAAAGCACCCCCACAACATGATACTACTACCCCCATGCTTCACGGTTGGGATGGTGTTCTTTGGCTTGCAAGCCTCCCCCTTTTCCTCCAAACATAACGATGGTCCGTTCTATTTTTGTTTCATCAGACCAGAGGACAAAAAGTACGATCTTTGTACCCATGTGCAGTTGCAAACTGTAGTCTGGCTTTATGGCGGTTGTGGCGCAGTGGCTTCTTCCTTGCCGAGCGACTTTTCAGGTTCGGTCGATATAGGACTCTTTAGTATGGACAAAGATACTTTTGTACCGGTTTCCTCCAGCATCGTCACAAGGTCCTTTGCTGTTGTTCTGGATACACCAAAGTATGTTCATCTCTAGGAGACAGAACGCGTCTCCTTCCTGAGGGGTATGACAGCTGCGTGGTCGCATGGTGTTTATACTTGCGTACAATTGTTTGTACAGATGAACGTGGTACCTTCAGGCGTTTGAAAATTGCTCCCAAGGATGAACTAGACTTGTGGAGTTCTACAATTTTTTTTCTGAGGTCTTGGCTGATTTTTTGGGATTTTCCCATGACGTCAAGCAAAGAGGCACTGAGTTTGAAGGTAGGCCTTGAAATACATCCACAGGTACACCTCTAATTGACTCAAATGATGTCAATTAGCCTATCAGAAGCTTCTAAAGCCATGACATTATTTTATGGAATTTTCCAAGCTGTTTAAAGACAAACTTCTGACCCACTGGAATTGCGATTCAGTGAATTATAAGTGAAATAATCTGTCTGTAAAGAATTGTTAGAAAATGTACCTGTGCCATGCACAAAGTAGATGTCCTAACCGACTTGCCAGAGCTATAGTTTGTTAACAAGAAATTTGTGGAGTGGTTGAAAAACGAGTTAATGACTCTTACGTTCCAGTTTCTGTGTTGTGGGTTTGTATGTGTTTGTGTGTACTTCAGGAACTGGCTTCCTGAAGTCCAAAGCAGCCTATTGGTCAGCTCCAGTGCAGATTGGAGCTCTGACCCCGCCCTCTCGTCAGGAGAACAGCTGTTTTCAATTACTGACTCATTCTGCAGATTTAAAAGCCAGAGTACATTTGTTAGGAGAGAGCTTCTTGGTATGTATGAATTTTTGTAAAGTATTTTGTAGTTGGTCCTGACATTTGTGTATGCCATAGGACTGTGTTTTTGACTAGTGAAATTGTTCACTCTAAGTTTGTATTATTCTGTTTCTTTTGTTCCCAGGGGGGGAAGGGGTAGGCACCTTGGGAGCTCTTAGGCAAGCGGCCTGCCCATAGTATATACTATGTCTATGCACACTAGGTAAAACCTGGGCGGACCATCCCCTGTATTTTGGTTAGTGCGCCAGGTGGTGCTCGTTAGGTAAGTTGTGGGTAGGTAGGAGAGGGGGCTCTAACTTTTACTTTCTTTGCTTTGGTTCCATCCAGCCCCTTTTCCCCAAATGACCATGTGAAGGAAATAAATTCCCTGCAAACATTAATATATTCTGCCTCTGTCATCGTTACCCGCACGTGCAGTCACATACCTTTTCACTCCACGGGGAGTTGCGTGTTACAGGGTGTTGCGTTCCCCCCTCCAAGAGGCGTGTGTAGCAGACTCCAACCTAAGTGTATGTAAACATCTGACTTCAACTGTGTGTATATAATCACACACGGAGTATGGCATGATTAAAAGATATAAATAAGGTTTTTCCCCGTGAAGAGAAAACGAATGTCGCTGTGCATTTTAATTTGCCCCCAACATGAAAGAACTGGAAAAGCGCTATGAACTTAACATTTTAATGTGGTTATTTAATGCCTGCCGGAGTATTTCGTCAAATGGGACAGATTAACAGTGTAATAACAAATGGGCTCTGGCTATGTATTCGTAAAAACAGGAGCCTGTTGGGAAAAAGGCACTGGCCGTCGGCTCTCTTCATCTCTAAATCTACTGTCGCATAACAACCAATGACCCTGAGATGAACCCTTAAGGGTGGCTTTTGACTCTGTCCTGGGAATCTGCCCGGTCGTTCATACAGAGGGATCCTGACCTGGTCACTTTAACAAATTTAAAGGGCTTTCATGTCAAAGGCTTCAATTTAGTTGTTTTCCACTCGCTTGAGGCCTCTGCAACTCGGCACTCAAATCTAGGAGTAGGCCATTTCATTTATCATAGGGATGGATGAGTGAAAGGGGGGAGAGAGGCAGCAAAATGTCTTCCTCCAGAGAACAGATCCCTCCCCTCTGCCTCACTATCTTTACTCTCCAGTCCCAGAATAAAATGAGTGTGTCCCACTGTGTAAATTGAGTATGAAAACCCAGGGAGTGGCTGGCATGCGGGCACACATTGGCATTAAATCGGCATCCAATGAACCTCGAATTGCATTAACTCCTATAACGGCAATTAAGCAGCACCCAATCTGGTTACTCAATCTTGGCATGAAATGTGCTGGTGTTAAACGTTTGGTTAGGTTGGGCAGAGGGAACGGAATGAAGAGGAGTAGGGGGGGGAGAGACAGAAAGAGAGTATCCACTATTTTAAACATCAACCCAGCTTTGAAGGCTCACTTCCTGCCCCGGCTTGCCTCCCTCGATCCCGAGATGGTACACTAGCGAAGAACAAAGGCACAGTCACCCTGATTTCCCCCCTGGAAATCTCAACCGGCGGAATCATGATCCAAAACCCAAACCCCCTTCTGCCGGTTAGTGTGGAACTATGTGCTGCATCTCTGTGCCTCCAGCTTGCTTTGGTTGGCAACGCTTGGCACTCGGCCAAAGTACGTCGGTTGGAGGTTGAAGCCAGCAAAGGCTAAAGTTTAGAGGCAACTAAAATGCTTGCTTTCGGACATTTGTCCGTTTCGGCTGAAGAGGTCATCGTTGAGGGCCTTTCTTATGATTAGCAATGCTGCTGATGCTTCTCCAAACAAACACCAGGGCTCACAGACAGACCGAAAAGAAAGTAGACCGTTTCCCCCCCCCCCCCCCCTTTCTGATAGTGGTAGACCAGACAAAACAAGGTGCTTACCTCAAGAATGTGCTCGTCCTGCTGTTCTCGGTCCAGCTTCCTCGAGGTAGTTGTGACTAGACCTGTCGAGAGAAAAGAGGTTTGTTAGTACTATGGCCATGATCAATGTTGCATCAATGCTATCTTGTCTTACTACAGGACAACGTGATATCCATTTCCTTGAAATGAAACCACAAAACCATATTGAGGAAAAAGGGCATATTTGAAATGGCAGACGAACTTCATTACAAGATGCATGATGTGCTTCCTAAAGACTCAAAATAGCCAAACTAACACGAAAGCGGGAAAGGGCCGAGTGAATTGCTGATTTGCCGTGTTCGGTTATGTCATCCAATCCATCTTCTAAATGACCTGTGAGAGAGGAGGATGGGGGCTGAGACACTGACCCCGTAGAAAGGTCTCCAAACCCCCAGTCACCTCCATGCCCCAGACAGTCCACAGTCCCATCTTCCAGACGTGAAGTATCGCGGCGGTCCACTAAGCGGGCTCTGAAACAGCCGTTGCCTCTAAACTCTGGGGCTTTTTCCCGCAAGCTGAACAAATACAGAATCAGGCAGTCAGAGGTCAGACACGGTCAATTGCAGCTCCAAGCCCGAGCGTATTGAGTCATCTGTTAAGAGTGCATGGGATTTTGAATGAGATCCCATGTTTGGTTTTTTTTAGATCTGATCTGATTTTAAATCCGATTCAACCAAAGGGCTGGGAGAAGAGAAGGTCTGGCTACATTACACGAGCAGCAGTCTCTTCTCCCCAGATAATAAGCAGTGTATTCTCACTCCCGGCGTAATTGTAACCTCGCAGTAAAACATGAGTACAGAGTAGACGTGCCAGAGCAGACCGCACCAGAGCCGGCTGGTGGACCACGCGGCGACAGATTATCATAGCAAAAAAAAAAAAAAATCCGAAACCCGAGCCCATCAATGGCACATATGGTGCAAACCGGAATAGCAAGCCCATAACTTACAGCACCTCTCGAAATAGCTCTTGCACAGCAAATGGACTCAACCGAGCCGGAGCTCCCCAGGGCTTCGTTCATACTATACCCTAAAAAGTTTGGAATTGAAAATAAATAAAACAAAGAGTTATCAGCATTAGAGAAAGACAGTGTTTCCCTTGTGTGCGAAGCTATTTTTGTAAAAAAAAATAATAATAAAAAAAACACATTTAAAGCATTGAACAAAGGTAATGAAGGCATTACAAGTTGGAAAAGCTTGTCCGAGGAAATTGTGAGCGATTTAAGGAAGGACTCTTGACAACATGCCACCATCAGAACAAACTCAAGAACTAAGTCAATGTGCTACACTGTACTGTTGTTAAGCTTGTAACAATGCTGGATAGTTTGGCAATGGGTAGTGTCATGGGTTGAGACTAGCAGCTGACTGTGACATAGCTTTTAAAAGATCGCGACGAACAAGGCTCTTTGTAAAAGAAGGTAAGGGATATCGGTGGGGCTGTCCTGAAAACCGGCCAATTTGCAAGGCATCTCAATGGACGTAAACAAAGTGATCGTATTACCCCCATTTCCCAAAGATTGAAAGAGCTCACGCACACACACACGCACACACACACACGCATTCATACACACACACACTAATATTACCCACACTTCCTAAAGACTGACAATGAGAGGGGGTTGCGCTCACACACAAACACACGTTCCCCTTGTCAAGCTGCCAAGTGTGCCATGCTGAAAATCCTCCACAGCTTTAATTAAAGGGGCGGGGGTTGACTCCTCTGCACCTCCATCCTAGCAAGAAGCTAAATTTAACCGAGGTAGAACTTAAAGGTTGCTCTAAATTGATCCGGATGGTTGGAGCCATCTTTTAAAAAAATAGTATCTTAGCTGTCTCCTAGCTCTCGGAAGCGGTCCTTTGATGTGGGGTTACACGCGTCAACAACTATGAAGTAGTAGACTTAGTGTACCTCCCTATCTTTACCTGAGCCACAGCTCCAGGCCTCCAGCCTTTGACAATCAATTTTGCTTATGGATTGGAAATACAGATGCCTATAGGTACTGTACACAGTGTACAAAACATTAAGAACACCCTCCTAAAACTGAGCTGCACCCCCCCCCCCCCCCCTCCCTTTGTCCTCAGAACAGCCTCAAATCATCAGGGCATGGACTCTACAAGGTGACGAAAGTGTACAGGGTGACGAAAAACCACACGCGCGCAAGCCTCCTCAGGAGTGGGCTGAACCGGGGCTGACATTAATTACAGCCAGGCTGTTTAGAGAAAAACAACAGTTGCAGAAGAGAGGCATTCCGCAGCATGTCCTTCAGCACAACCATGTCTCCAAAATGGAGGCCGGGGGAGCTGTCCGGAACAATGCCGGGCTGGGACACAACCCAGGTATTACTGCAGTGATTAGCAGTCTAGCAGGGTGACACATATTTAGCTGTCAACTGTAGACGTGCGGGAATTTTGTGGGTGTCTGCAGTGGAGGTTAAACTCTTCCCAGTTACGAAAGAGCTATGAGCGCCTTGAGATATTTACCGTAATTGTTGACGAACTAGCAAATCGAATAAGCCCCGAGATTTCATTATTTGATCTAAGTTGGGATTGTTTTTCTGTTTTTGGATCGGGGTAAAAAAATAAAAAATAACAACCCAGGGCGACTCGTTTTTCTCATAAGGAGAAAACATTTAACCTCTCCGTGCTTCAAGCGCCAAAGACAACAATTTCAATATCACCATGTTTAATTGTTGACTCTACCAACTAGCTCCAAGCTAGTCTACAGGGAGACCCAACCAGAACCCAAAATGGAGGTTCAAAACAGCAATTTGTTCCCCGCACAGCCAACACAGCCCAAGAAAACCCTCATTATCCCAAAGTGTGTTTCGCAGGGCAAAGTATCCCAAAATAAGTAGCCCAAAGCATGGCCGACTTGTGTGAGGGGGTCTAAGATGGGGCAGGAAAAACATTTCCAGTAGAGAAGGGGTTGTTTGGGTGTTTCTTTAAAGGTGAGATGCCACAGAGCCGTTGACAGGGGACCATTGATGGGCCTCCACAGACGTATCATTTAGCTAGGGGAGGAATGCCGCACTTCACTCAGCTTACAAAAGGCCCCTGCATTTCCCATAAGAGCCCACTTCACACGCACAAACAGGGATTCAAGGATTCAGACAGGGACACAGATTCCCACAACAAGATAGAAACCACCACACACTCGGACAGGGACGTACTGACAGGCACGCACGCACACACACACGCGCTGGCAAACACAGACGCAGCGCGAGTGGATTCAGACAATAGCCTTCCGTGACCCTCCCACACCTGCTGCTAAGAGGGGGTCTTTGTGAAAATGGCTAGCATTTAGTGAAGGAGAGAGAGAGGGACAGCTAAACCACTTCAAAACTAGAATGCCTGCCTTGCTCCCCTAGGCACTGCACAGACACACACACACCCCCCCCCCCCCCCCCACACACACACACACAAAGGGATGCTTCAGAGGACTCTATCCTCCCTACCTCATTACCCTCCAACCAGGTAGCTAATAGGGCTCATCTAATGGAGATTCATTCGAGGGGATATAAACAAACAATGCATCCCAAATGGCACTCTATTCCATCATGGTGCACTACTTTTGACAGTGGGCCCTGGTCAAAAGTAGGGCATAGGGTTCCATTTGGGACGCAAAAAAAGGAACCCTACTATGAGCTCACTGTCTATCTGTAGGCGGGTCCTCGATTAGGACGGACACAGGGGGGTCTGGGAAAATACTTCACTCTCCAAATCTAGTATACATATGATGGAAGCCGAGGAATTTTGGAAGCTTGGGAATTTCCCCCCCCCGACAGGATGTGCAGGACTGCCGATAAGCTTAAGAAAGCGCAGTTGCTTACGACCATAAACAGAGATAAACATCGACACTGGAGGAACTTTGAGGATTTTTATAAGGTCAATGTCATCTGTGGTCGTGGTACATTGAAAGCGTATCAGAGCCACTCGGGTGTTACTGATTCTGATTCCCATGGTCAATGTGACTGGGGTCGTAATTCACAGGACACCAAACAGAAGAAAACTTGGCTAAAACAGCGAGGGACTTCTCCAATGAGGAGGCACAAACTTTCATCTCCCGTTGCAAAACGTTTTGCTACGGTGTGCCTATAGGGGGGTCCAGATGTCTGTTTGAGCGTGTGATTGATGTATGGTTTGGTGACAGGGATGAGTAATTGGATACTGTGGAGCTGATTACCAGCTGGGGTCTACATACTGGCTATACTGTTTCTATTATGCCTGAATGTAATGTGTCTGCCTTCAATTTAGAGGGAGGAAGGGGAAAAAGAGAGAGGGAGAGAAAGGTAGAACAAAATAGACAGCAAGAGACCGGAAACACCTTGTGTGAGATTGAGAAAACACCAACCCCAGCAGATGACGTCCATGTTTTGTAATTTTTTTTTTTTTTTTTTACATCACCCCCCCCGCTGATGCGTGTACGTTCCCGTGCTCAGTCATGCTCTGAGGACAGACAGTCTGGACGGTGTGCAGGCCTCAGTCTGCAGTACCTCCCGGCTGCAGTGTCGGAGGATGTAGATTCAGCTGTTCCCAGAGAGGTGAGGGAGGTGCTTGGGAGCAGCTTAGGAGTGGGCGAGCCGGGAGGAACAGGTGTGCTTAGAGCTTATACTTAATGAACCTCGAAGCCTTGTAGTGCTGTAGGCATCCCTCACACTCTCAGACAGAGAGACAGGCAGACACACACACACACACATTAACAACAGCCTAACAAAAGGTTCAAGTAGCTAGAAGCTGTGGATTAGTTTCCCTGGGGGGAAAAAAAGTATACGCCATCCCTTTCCTTTCCTGCTCCTTTGAGAACCTTTTGTGTCTCGTGCCAATTGTTCGGCCCACCCCGAATAGCAGGAAACGTCAGGAAGTTGTTGGAGGTAGTATCCATTTCCTATCTGGCTTCCCCTCGCTATCGGCCTGGGCGCTTTGACAAACGCTGTGCACATTGTCAGATGTCGTCGCTGAAAGCTGATACGAGTAGATCACGAAGTGGATGATTTGAAGCCCGGACCCCACCGGCTATTCTTTTTCTGTTCTAATGGCTTCCCATACAACCGCTGGCATTAGAAATGCATTTTAAAGCTGTCAGAGGAAACCATGCTTGCCAACGAATTACCGAGATATTCCTTTTCAATTCACTACAATGATCCGGGCTCGCTAGGAAGAGTTGAGCTCTCATTTTCAATGAGGGCCTAAATTATTTATTTTTTTAAATCACCTGGGTTTATCTTTCTCCCATTAATGTCAATACATGGGTCAACTGCTGCTACCAAATGCAGAGGGAGGGGACACACACACACACACACACAATGTGGAATGCACAACTCTGTCCCACACAGGACATGCAGAACTAAGTGAATGGGCTATGCTGTACTGTTGTCAAGTGAAGAACATTGGGTGCCTCATTGTGAAAGGGGAGGTTGTGTGTTTGCGCTCCAAGGCTAACTTTCATAAAACAGACTACACAATAGTCTCTCATCTTGGGCAAGGACAGTGTTTGTTCATAGGGAACCTTGAACCTGTCGTCATAAAAGAGAGAGTCCTAAAGGGATCGTGGTTAAAACACTGAAATACTGAACCAGAGACTATTGGTGCTTTTGCTCTTACAGATCACAATCAAATCAGTACATGATGACACATTGGTGTAATCACCTTTGGACTACATAGGATTGCCAGCTAGTTAGACTTTCTGTCATATTCACGTGATCTTTGGCCGACCTCTCCCTCTCATTCCCTCCCTGTATCCGGAGTGCAAGTGTCTTTCCGACGAGAAGTCACGGCTGTTTGAGCACACACTCCAGTTCCGGCATTGTTCAAAGCCCAGTCCAATCCGTCGCATCAGGCTGCCTGCATCTTTTAAATCCCTCTTTCGCCAGGTATCATTAACAGTATCCATTTTCCTACTCTCCCTCTACACAGGAAGGCAGCTCACGTCTCCCTGACGACCGCCCGAGAATACCTCCCGGCGTCTCTTTTTTAACGAGAGGCCAAAGCTTTTGTAGCGATTTAAAAAGCGGAGACTGTACGTGAGAGTGGAGGCTTGGACAGAGCAGGAGGTGGGTAACTCAGCAACTCTACTCCTACAAGGGCTCGCATCGGGGTCAAGCCGAGCGAGGGTGGGAAAGGCAGAGACGTGTTTTCTGACCGGGGCTGTGTTTGAAAGGGACGCTGAACCCACAGAGCGAGAGAGAGAGAGAGAGAGAGCGAGAGAGGGACGAATGAGAGGAGGGAGGGAATCCTGTGGTATGTGTATCACTATAAACCTGATCCGCTTCAACACAGCGAGTGGGTGGGTTAGCACTAGATCAGGTGGAGGAAAGAGGGGGAGCCTCGTTCACACCAGCTCTGCATACAGACCGCTGTTATGTGAGGAGGCACATACAATGCTACACACACAGAATGCACACATACATCGAGTCAGTCTCACAAAGTGACAATTCTCCTTGGCGTCTTGGAAAGACTGGGGAAAAGAAAACGTTCAAACTTCCAAACAGCGGGGAGGAACTATTATTTTTTTATTTATTTCTTTATTCCAGACCAAGTGAAACCCCAAAACCCATGAATTCCCATTGTCAGCTTTCTCCGAACGGGATTGCCATGGTGTCTTGTGAGAGAGATGGCCTTGCACTTAAATGAAACCCCCAGAGTTACAGGGAACTAAACAGCCGGACTTGTTTACTCTGCAGAAATAAAGTAAGCCTTTCATCCGGGGATTTAGCCAGCCGATACGGGGACTGCACAGAGAAAAGGGCAAGGCGACACAAAAGCAGCCAGGAGATGAAGCCTTCTTCTGCGTTTGAAGCCCCCCGATTGTCGGGCAATAAGCTACAGGAAGAAAATACTAGCTTCAATGATAGCTAGCCAGCTAAGCTACATGTGTCTGCAATGCTCACCAAAATAGGGAAAAGGGCGAGCCAAAAGCGGCATGAAAAGAAGCCCTCATCATCTATCTGCATTTGAAGCTGTCAGACTTTCAGGCAGAAAGCTGAGGGGAAGAAATGTTAGCTTCAAAGCTAATAAGCTAGCTAGCTAGGCATGTGTACGCAACGTTTGCCAAAACCCACACATACAACACACATTATTTTTTTCCTTTAATTTTTTTCCACCCGCCCCTTTCTAGAGCTTTGTAGATATGCCAAAACAGGGCCTTGCTCCCGTTGCTGTTCTTGAGCTTATAATTACAGAGCGTGCTCTCCTGTAATATGCGGGGAGAATGCCATATTGAGTTGATTGAGCCAATTTTCATCCGTCTTAATGGAAGTCAAATGGAAAATTAAAACCTAATGTGTCCCTTTTGCTTACGAACATTATGTGATGATGTTTTCAGCAACAGCCCTCTTTATCTCTCTATATAAATGATACAAATCCATGAGTGATTTAGTTAAGTTAATCTTCGAACAAAATTTGTCCGGTTCACTTATGAATGTTACACTTGAATGTTTTCAGCAACAGTTGAGATGCACTCAACTCTCTCTCGGTTCTCTCTCCTCCCCTCCCCAGAAATGACACAAACACATACGGAAGCAGTGATTCAGTTGAAGTTTATCTTTGTACAAAGCCACCTCTTTGTTGAACCTAACACGAGGAGCCCTGAGGTACCACTGATAAACGTTTTAACACACTGATATGCATGAAGGGGTTTCATCCTTCACCCATCGCCGTCCTTCGTGTAAACCCATTTGAGAAGACCTACAAAGCAAGCGGAGAAGCATTGGAACATAAACAGGTAGACTCGGTAGCCCCGCAAAGCTCTGAGTTTCAGAAATACCCCGTAATCCAGAAGGGGGGAAATATCTACTGGTAATATGTCGGCTAAGTAGGAGCATTTGGTTCAAAGGGCAAGTTGAAATCTGCTCTCCCAATAGAGCTGTTTCCAGGAAACATCCAGAAACGACGTGTCGAAAGAACCGGGACGCATATCGGATACGTACAATCCAAGCCTGTTCGGGTGGGAGGCAAAAACACCCAACGACAATACACTATGGTGAAAGTGATTATTGACCACGGGGCCGATCTAAAGCAGCCACCCTTAAAATAGACGGACGGATGTCAATTCACTTTCTCGGACGCACCTTCGGGTTTTCAACAGTTGAGCGGTGACGTGCTTCCCATCTCAGAGGTTAAATGAAAATCATTGGAGGTTAGCCCAAATCAATGGCCTGGGGTCAGATATGGATCTGCCCGTCGATCAGATGGCACCATTTACGCTCTTAAGGTAACACCGGATAATAGAATATCAGACAATTCTGTTAAAACGTTGGGTGAAATTAAACCTCTTCGGCTGATCAGATCCTATGTGATTAATCACCGGTGTGCATTTGTGTCTAGGCTGGTTTGCCCTATATACTTTCTTCAACAGGTACTAACTACAGATAGGAGAAACTCGAATCTAGGCCAACTCCTAAAATCCAACAACGGCTATTATCTAAACAGCATGAGTCTGGCAAACTCATCTCTAGTCGTCTGTACTGTAAATCCCTTCAAGAATGCCTTCTCCATTGCAAGAGAAATACACTATACCCACTGTGTTCAGGATGGCTTATCTGTCTAAGTGGAATCTTAGTCAACCCACACACAAACAAACACACACACGCTCACACAAACCTTCCACCTCCCACACAACTCACACCTTCATTATCAAACCTATCGTCCATCGCCCCATTGAATTAAGGCCTAAATGCAGCTAAATGCAGCTAAATGTGCCTTAAAGTTATTTCCCCCCCCCCCCTTCCCTTTCTTTTCTGTCTCTCATTGGAGAGTTGCCACCATTAGGAAAGCTAGAGAGAGCATGCTACATGACAAACCCTTATTTGGTCAAGAACACTCACATTGGCCCCTGCTATAACAAAAAATAACCACAGTTTGTTGATGGGAGGACCGCCTTGGAATATGGGACCACACAAGTCAATGGGGGGAGAATTGGAGAGCCGATAGCTCTACAGCTCATTCCTCATGTCAGTTTAAATGACTACTCGCAACAAGAGACTGGTATACAAAACTCGGGAGGTAGGATTGAAATGAGTTTGTTAATTAGCCGTTACTGAAAGACATACAAGGTTGCACAATGCAATCAAAGTAAACAGGCTTGTTTGTAATGAACAGCCTGTGTTAATTATTAAAAAGGGGACATACAAATATCGTTTTGCTGATTGACTTGACTCAGGCTAGCAGACGTTTCATATTGAGCCGCTGTTATGCCTTGTAGTCGTCCAACTGCTTTGGTAACCCAACTGTAATTACACAGCTGGGCAGGGGGGACTGTAGACAAGGCATTGGAAGTCCAGACTGAATTGTAATGAAAGCAAACTGAACAAAGTCCAGATCTATGGTATTATACAAATAAATCACAGGCGTGCGTAATAACATAGTATCTGTCCAACTGAATAGAAAGTGTGAACAATTCCTCAAAACCCCACCACAAATAACACACACGTTCAAAAACGTTGGCTTCCAAGTTTGCACCTTTTAGTCCTTGTACTGCCATTTCCCGCTCGTGCTGGAGTAAAATCACCGTCTGCTCCAGTGGGCTTCACAACAACAACAAAAAACTTAAAAATGAAATATTCAACGTTCATCCATTTTCAGAACACCATATGTGAACACACTGTGCTCTGTGGACATCTCTCCCATCGACCATGCTAAAATCACGTGGCCATACTGGAGATATCAAAGGCTTCTTATAGAACAAGAACAAAAAAGATTGATATAACCTAGATACCCTACAACTGCCCCCATGTCCCCTCATAGTCTCAAAGGGCCATTGAACGTCTATTCTTTCTACATATATTCTTTACCCTTTTTTTTTTATTTAGGAAGCGCTATTCCCAACCTTGTGAGAGGAGTTGTATTCTTTCAAGTGATGAAATTGGACATGGCGTTACATACACTCGTCTCTCGGTCGGTGTGTAGCCTCTTGACTACAATCTGTTAGGCGATGGTTAATTGATTGCTGGCCACACATACGTGGGAAGATAAATCCAAGGCTCTGTACATGCTTTGTGTTTTCACATTAGAGAACACATCCATTGGAATACACAAAGTCAATGGGAAGCAAAAGACAAGGCCATTTCCAATACATTTCAATGTACCACAAATGGATACCACTAATGACACGTGTGACCTCACCTGTTTTGTTTTCTGTCTACCTTTACTATTCGGGGTATGCTCTTCATTTAAAGCATAGCAGCACTACACACGTTTGCCTGCGAGAAATCAATTCCACCTTGGGAATCAATAGAGTTCAATTCAGAAGTGTCGGCCTTTGCCTTCGTCTTACCCATCTTGGAGTTGATGGCGAAAAATCCCTGGGGGTTGCCACTGGTGATCTTGTAAGAGAGCTTGTCGCTGGCCCGGGCGTCCGGGTCCACCGCCTCGATCTGGATGATGGACACGTCCTTGGGCGAGTTCTCCGCCACCGACGGGTAGTAGACGGGCTCTGTGGTCTGCGGCGCGTTGTCGTTGACGTCCTGGACCTCCACGTAGACCTCCACGAAGGCCGAGAGGGGCACCACGCCACCATCCGTGCCGTACACAGTCAGCCAGTAGTGCGGGGTGGTCTCATGGTCCAGGAGCTCCTGGGTTCTGATGACCCCTGGGAGAAAGAAAGAGAGAATAATTAGTTATGTGGGCTCTTGTATTATGAAAGAGAAACATCCATGTTCTTTTTAATGGAAAACCATTTCACTCCCAGCTTTTAGATGGAAATTGTCTTAAACAAAGAGTAGTTCAAAGAGCATTTAGCATTCTGTATGGGGATCACAAACAAAACAATTCCAGTATATAGATACCACTTGAAAGAGAAAGGAAAGATATGGAGAGAGAGAGAGAAACTCATTCCGTAATCATGGGTAGGTGTAGGTGCACAGCAGTAGGGGGAATATGGTAGGGTAGAAGGTTGCTATTAACATCAGACCCTGCTGTCTGTTTCTACATGACAGGCCTGGATTTTTACAGCAGGCCATATGCCATGAGGGGCCTATAGCTTTCAGCTGAGCAAACAGAGGAGCTTTCAAAGACCTGTTAGGACTAACATTTCACAACAATACCGCCGATGACTGAACAGAGATCAGTGGCGGAACCATCAAAACAGCAAACTAGAAAGTAGGCTAGTCAGCCATCCTTCTCTGGATGGGTGCACAGTTGTTTCCCTTGAGGATTACCCAACGTTTATGATGTGGTTTCTCATGCACATTTTATTTGGGGCTTTAAAAATATATCTGATCATTAGGCAGACTTGGGTTATGGCATGTCAGGGGTAGAGCGATAGGAAATGACTCAGTTGTTAAGAAGACAATCTCTAGAAAATCTCTTTCCATGCAATTTAAGTGAACATTAACATTTAAAAAATAAAAGGTCCCAATGACCTGTTATCGAAAGCAATAAAAGTGAGCTCATTGGCCCGGCACACCTCCGACGGTAATAAATTCTAATAAAGCCAGGGCGTGGGCCTGTTTGCCATGTATAGGCAAGCGGTAATCGCATACTGTCCTAGTCTGCCATATACCGAAGAACGATAACACACTGCTCCATGGCACCAATCCTACTTTTCCTACTGCCTGCCTTTCAAAACCCTTTGTTGCTCCCTGTAACTCAATGAGTTGCACTGCAGGTCTGTAAACCGAGAGACAGGCCTACCTTTCACCTCAGGGGGGAATAAAAAAATATTCAGAACAAAGAGAGAAGAAAAAAAGAAATCTGCAACACCTGTCACTGACATTTCACTTTTCAGGGGTTTCAGAGTTTTTATTCACCTCAGAGTTACTGTATCTTATGTCTGAGTCTGAGGTGCTTTTTTTTGTCATTACTCATCATTACTGCTAGCCAGGGTTAGCGGTTAGCTTGAGGTGTGTAATAAGGCCCGGGAGGCAGGGTGGCAAAGGTGGAAATGGATAGCACTGTCATGTGAGGGTATAACCTGCCTTCAGACAATATTCTGAAATGTTGTGAGGTAATAAATTGTCCAATTCTTCAAAAAGAAAGGCACCTATTGGTAGATCGGTAAAAAAAATGCAGATGCTGAATATCCCTTTCAGCATTGTGAAGTTATTAATTACACATTGGATGGTGTATCAATACACCCAGTCACTACAAATATACAGCTGTCCTTCCTAACTCAGTTGCCAGAGAGGAAGGAAACCGTTCAGGGATTTCACCATGAGGCCAATGGTGACTTTAACACAGTTACAGAGTTGAATAACACAGTTACAGAGTTGAATGGCTGTGATAGGAGAAAACTGAGGATGGATCAACAACAGTGTAGTTACAACATTGTAGTTACAACATTGTTGTAGAAACATTTTATGGAATCAATACTGTTAGTCGTTCTGGATAAGAGCATCTGCTATATGACCAAAATACTAAAATGTAGTTACTCCAATATACTAAATGAATTGTCTAGGTGATAAGCAGGAAGCCTGTACAGAATACAAATATTCCAAAACATGCATCTGCAAGAAGGCACTAAAGTAATACTGCAAAAATACTGTACACTCCATCTTTTCAAGCATCATGTTATGGGTATTAGGCTAGGACAGTATACTGTACATTTTAATATTTGTAGCTACCTTTTAAGTAAATACCTGCAGTCAACTTGTGCAATACGTTAGGAGATAAAGCTGATTGCGTTCTTCATTTCACCCGTCACCTTATTTTTCATTATGAAGTTTACCATAGTTCCCTAGAACAGTTGAACCAGCACAACGGGAGAAAGCGGGAGCAGCTGTGTATTGACAGGGATCGCGTTTATATTGAAAGTCAAGTCTTTTTTTTTTGCTTCAAAGGAGTGATCGGCGACGTGCAACTATAGTTTTTCTTTCACAGAAAATACATTAGTGCAACACATTCGGCAGAAAATAGCTTCAATTTCATCAGACGACAACAGAAGTGCAACACTATTTGGCTGGCAGCCACACAAGTAAATGAGCTTACAATGATAAAGCAAAATAAAAGATGCATGGCCATCATATTTCTAACGTTTATCATAGAATAAATGTAACCAGCTACATTTGCTAATGTTTTGCTTAAAGTTAATCTTGCATTTTACCAGAGAAAAGAAAGCTGGCTACACGAGAAAAGTATCAGAGAAAAGTAGTTCCACATCAGTCAGAGCGCTGTCGTTTGATAATGCCCATTCGTGAATTCTCATCCGAGTGGACACGTGCAACTGAAGCACAACATTTGTCTGATGCTGAGCAAAAATTACAAGAAGAAGCATTGTAGATCTGCATTTACAAAAACGTAGCGAGATATTTCTTATACGTTATTTACATTTTTGGGCCACGAAAAACAACTCCATTCTGAGATAGGGCGACCCCTAAGTTTAACTTGCTAGTTATCTAAGTAAGTGGCTGAATGAATAAGGTCACGCGGCATCCTATGGTTTTAGCTTTCTTCCGTGTTTGAGAAGTCAAAGCCCTTTGAATGAGTTTTCTGTACAACTACCACTGCATCTTAATATCCTTGCGTTTTGTCTCCGCTGCGTTCTAGGCCCATCTGCTCCTCCCCTATCTTCTCTAAGCAGAGCAGGAAAGCCCGTTGCCCTAGCGACTCCCAGACTCCAGACACAGCGTGTACACATTCAGACAAGCATGCGTCAAAACTTTGTTCATTTGCATAATAGCTCTCGTTCACATTCGCTTGTAGTGTCCAAACTCAACAAAAATGACATTCGGTCATTTACCTATATATGTATAACTTTATTAGCTGGATAACTTGTGCTAACTTTGTTAGCATTCTAGTAAAGGATGCCTAATGGGCTTTTTCGTGTGTTTTGGTGCCCCCTTGTGTACTAAGCCAGTAATATATGGATATTCAAATCTGGAGACTGAACAGATTTGATCCTCAGATCCCCAAAAGGTTCTACAGCTGCACCATCTAGAGCATCCTGACGGGTTGCATCACTGCCTGGTACGGCAACTGCTCGGCCTCCGACCGCAAGGCACTACAGAGGGTAGTGCGTATGGCCCAGTACATCACTGGGGCCAAGCTTCCTGCCATCCAGGACCTCTATGCCAGGCGGTGTCAGAGGAAGGCCCTAAAAATTGTCAAAGACTCCAGCCACCCTAGTCATAGACTATTCTCTCTGCTACCGCGCAGCAAGCGGTACCGAAACGCCAAGTCTAGGTCCAAGATGCTTCTAAATAGCTTCTACCCCCAATCCATAAGACTCCTGAACATCTAATCAAATGGCTACCCAGACTATTTGCATCGTCCCCCCTCTATGTTGCGCTGCTGCTACTCTCTACATGTACATATTACCTCAATTACCTTGGCTAACCGGTGCCCCCCTGAATATAGCCTCGCTACTGTTATTTTACTGCTGCTCTTTCATTATTGTTACTGTTACTTTTATTTTCTTTCTGTATTTTTCTTAAAACTGCATTGTTGGTTAAGGGCATGTAAGTAAGCATTTTACTGTAAGGTCTACAGCTGTTGTATTCAGCGCATGTGACAAATACAATTTGATATCACCCTAATGGACATGCTTGTAATCATTAAGGACTGGCGAGTTTTTCGGGACTAAATGTTTTTGCGGAATGGATCTTAAGCACAGAGAAAATTCAAGAGGAAAATCTGGTTCAGTCTGCTATCCACCAGACACCGGGAGACAAATTCACCTTTCAACAGGACAATAACCTAAAACACAAGGCAAAATCTACACTGGAGTTGCTTACCAAGAATGCAGTGCGTGTCCGAGTTACAGTTTTTACTTAAATCTACTTGAACATTTATGGCAAGACCTTAAAATGGTTGTCTAGCAATGGTCAACAACCAATTTGACAGAGCTTGAAGAATTGTTTAAAGAATAAAATGGGCAAATGTTGCACAATCCAGGTGTCAAAGAGACTTACCCGGAAAGACTCACGGCTGTAAATCGCTGCCAAAGGTGCTTCTATAAATGATTGACTCAGATGACTCAAATGAGATATCTGTTCTTTATTTTACTACATTTGCAAACATTTCTAAAAACATGTTTTCACTTTGTCATTATGGGGTATAGTGTGTAGATGGGTGAGAATTTTTTTATATTTAATCAATTTTGAATTCAGGCTGTAACAACAACAAAATGTGGATTAAGTTACGGGGTATGAATACTTTCTGAAGGCATGCAGGGTGTAATATGGTCGATGTCATATGGGTATACAGGCTTGTCAAGGCTTGCTGGCTGGCGCCGAATGTGAAATGCACCCAAAGGGCCATCGTGAGGCGAAGAAAATAAAATAAAAGTGATTTATATAATGAAGTAAACAGATAAACAGTAAACAGTAAACAGTAAACTAAAACATATATTGCCACAAAAAAACCGCAGTCAAAATGTGCAAGTGTGAGTTTTTCCTCACGGAAGCACTGCCGACTACTCACTGCACTCACTGAGATAGCTTCTGGGAGGAACAGATTTGCAAATGTGAGGCATGAATAAGAAATGTGAGCGCTAATCTGACTGCTAGCGTCCTGCGAGAGCATGGGGAAAGAGTATGAGTGAGAGGGAGAGGGTGGAGATTGGGAAAAGAAGGAGTGAGGATGAGATGGAGAGAGCGGTTGAGTGGGTAAAAGAAACTGGAACGAGAAACTAAGAGGGAGAGTGCGTGTGTGTGCGTGCGTGTTGTACATTTTTGTGTCTGTGTGTAAGGGTGAGAATATGTGCTATTCAGACTAATTGTGTGTGTGAGAGACAAGGTAAAAGAGACAGCTAGAACGAGAGGGATGAGACATTTATTGTGCCTGTGCCAACGCAACGCCCATGCTTGAGTGCTCATCCGTTTGACTGGGAGACACTGGCATAGCAGAATCATTCCACACGCTCAGGAGTGTCAGGCTGTCAGAGTGCCCGCTGCCAACCCTAAAGCTATCGGCATGGAGAAGATGACTTTATATTAGTGCAGTTCTGCACTGCTACAGGTGACTAACAAGACTGCAGTCATAGAGGACCTTGACCCAAACTCACCCCTCACAGGAAACTTAAACAAACCGTGGTAGATAAGGCCGTAATTGGTACGATAGCATTGTAATGGTCGAACCGGCGGAAGGAAGGAAGAAAGTCCAAATCTCGTATCTTTTTTAAAATAGTTTTGATGAGGCTCTGACGCCTAGAATAGTTCAATTCAAAAGAGAAAACCATTGATGAAGCTCCGACTGAACACAAAATGCCAATTTCAGTTGACATCTACTTTTTATACAAACATGAATGGGTGACTGGCTTTAAATAAACATACCAGAAGACAAAGCATCTATCGAAACATATCAAATCAATAGTTGGTTGGATAATTACTGACGGAGGGTGTAAATGATGAATCATTTAGCCACCACACCTATACCATTTCATTCCACTCGCTCATGAGCGTCAGGCTTTTAGCAGCCAACCCTAAAGCTATCAGCATAGAGAAGATGGCTTTATTTGACTGTTCTGCACCGCTAGAGCAATTATCACAGTGAATTATTGCAGTTTGTTTATGTTTCAATTAATCCCGGATAGGATGGGTTGCCAATATAACGATTTGACACGAAATGAAAATGTCATTCATTCATTCTAGTGGTGACTAACAACAATGCTGCATAGTCATAGAGAACCTTGACCCAAACTCACCCCTCACAGGAAACTTAAACTGTGGTAGGTAAAGGCCAACTGGTACGATAGCATTGGAATGGTTGACTGGCGGAAGTAAGAAAGTCCAAATCTTGTGTCTTCTTTTACAGTTTGATGAGGCTCTGACGCCTAGAATAGTTCAATTCAAAAAGAGAACCATTTCAAATCAGCTCTTTCTGAACACAAGGACAATTTCAATTGACGTCTACTTTTTATTCAAACATGAATGCGTGACTGGCTTTAAATAAACCTACTAGAAGACAAGCATCTATCGACAAAGCATTGAAACAATAGTTAGCTGTATAAATGTGTATAAATCATGAATCTGAGGTATTTAGCCACCACACCTATATTTCTAGGCTAGTCAATGAGGAAGTTACAAAATGTGCCCTTGGGGCAATAAAAACAGTTGACAAAGCCTAGGCAACCTACCCAGACAGATTTGCTCTCGCTCTCCTTTCTTTCCCTCTTCCTTGCATACCCTACAGCTACACCTTCGACAGCCACCTAGCACAGCAGCTAGGCTACACAATAAAAAGAGATAACAGGCTAACGCTGAACTACAAAGTGTGTTCGCTTCAATTTTTTATTCATTTTATCTTTATTTAACCTTTATTTAACTAGGCAAGTCAGTTAAGAACAAATTCTTATTTACAATGACCGTCTAGGAACAGTGGGTTAACTGCCTTGTTCGGGGGCAGAACGACAGATTTTTACCTTGTCAACTCAGGGATTCGATCTAGCAACCTTTTGGTTACTGGCCCAAAGTTCTAACCACTAGGCTACCTGCCACCTCAATCAGTCTCTGGAAACAGGTCCACTGTGACATTTACTCAATAGCTAGTTACAGCGGGGAGGCTGGATGAAGTCTGCTGCACAACACACAGCCGCTGAGTGTTGTTTTTGACAGAATGGTGAGATAACATGGTTGTGCTTCGAGGCGCCTAGGAAAATGGCAGAGGAGGTCTGAGGACAGAAGACATTTAAGTGGACTGGATATATCCAGCGGATCCAGGCCAAAACAAAAAAGTAACACACGGTGGGAGTAGTACCTGCGGAACTACACTATGATGTTCCCTATTTAGTTCAGAGGATGAGGTGTACTCAGTATTTCTAGCATGTATAGGACCAAGGTCCCTGTCATGAAAGGGGGTACATAGTGGGCGGGGGGGGGGGGCTAAATTGGGGAGAGACACTCTTTTCCCCAGAAGGCCTTGTAGCTACAATGGTGTCGCCACAAATGGAGAGGATTGCACATGCCATGGATATCAAAAGCTGGCAATTGAAACAAATTAGAGCGCCAAAAAGATTACCGGTTGTCAAAAGAGGATTAGGATTTGCAAAATCCTGTTTATCCCCAGTGCTTATTTTCATATGGACGCACGATGTCTACTTCAGAAACTGAGTCAATATCATATTTTTCTGGCATTGAAAACGTGTAATGAGGAATTAGGCTGCAGTCAACTTTACCACGGCCCAGAGAAAAACTATTTTCACAGTTGTTCTTTCTATTGTCGACAAAGAGATCTACAGAAGTCGAGATGGTCTCCCGATGACCTTCACAACAAGAGACCGTGCAGGAATAATGTACGTGCTTCGGAGACCATGAGAGAACAAAAACGTGTCTTCTCATGACCGAGAGATCAGCTCTTTCGGCTTACGCCAGCACTCCCTTGCTCTGCACTTGAAAAAGTCAGAACGTTTGCTTTGAACTACCTCTCGGTAATTCCGCTCTCCTTTCCCCTCGCATTCCTCAGCCTTCTTAGGACTCCTGCCTCACATGCTTACATAAACTTTCTCAGTGCTCCCCCCCCCCCCCCCCCACCCTCTTCTCTTTCCAACGGCTCTGGTGGAATGCTTCAAATTCCTCCAGCACGTAGAGCCCTGGGTGTATTAGAAAAAGAGTCCTGAGCTAAGCTTCCCATGCCCCCAGCGCAAAATCAGTTCTCAGAAGCTAAGACCTAGCCTAGCCCTGCACTTCTAACGTTTTTCGGTCCATACTGTAAGTGTTAATGCCCAAAACGTTTGAAAAATTCACAAGGCTATGAAGTGCAGCCAAAGCAGAAAAACTCCACCCCGTGGGATACCCACAAAGCCTACAGGTCTCGCTTTCGCACTCATCATCTTTATTACTTTATAGAATGATGGATATTTCTGAATAATACGGACAGCTCGAGTTACACACGGTAATGCATCGGCCAAAGGCTTAGAATCACCATGCAAAATAGGACTTGGCAGGCTATTGAAGTGTCAAAGACCGTATCGGGGTCATTGACGAAATATGGTGGCGCTTTGAAGAGTGACCAGCATTCAGCGGGTATTCAGTACATTAGTGTAGATCTGGGAAAACAGTCATCAAAACAGCTGCATGAGGAGTTCACACAGAGTCTCTCAAAACAAAAGCGCATTTCTCACCGCTTGCCGTGCTGTGCAGGAGCACCAAGTCTGGGACCAAAAAGCTCCTGAACAGCTTCTACCCCCAAGCCATAAGACTGATGAACAGTTAATCAAATGGCTACCCGGACTACTTGCACCCATCCATTTTTATTATTTTTTTGCACTGACTCTATGCACACTCACTGGACTCACACATACTACACCGACGTGCACACACACACACACACACACAAACATATCACATCTGCATATTGACACTACACGCATACACCAACACACTCACACAGACACACTTTCACATGCACTGCTGCTACTCTGTTTATTATCGAACCTGATTGCCTGGTCAATTTAACCCCTAACTACATGTACCTATAACCTCAATCACCTCAACTACTTAGTACCCCAACACACTGACTCCAGTACCGGTACTCCTTGTATAAAGCCTCCTCATTATTATTATTTTATTGTGTTACTAATATTTTTTCCCATTCATTTTTGCAAATTTGCGTACTTTTTAACTCTGCACTGTTAGGAAAGGGATTGTAAAGTAAGCATTTAACAGTAAAGTCTACACTTGTTGTAACAAAATGTGATTTGATCTCTCTTTGACCCGGCGATCCTCTGAGTTGTGCCCCCACCAACCACTTCCGCTTCGCGCAACATTGTGCATTTTGTATAAAATCGCCACCGGAGGCATATCAACAGCTGGGCTTAAGGGAAATGGTACTTTAAAACTTTAGACAAACTGAATCATTTCAGCCAGCTTAACAATGTGGAGCAGTGTGCTTCACTCTACATAATCATATGGTCTTAAAAGGGGGAGGGAACTAACTAAAAGCACTAAACAACTGCCCTTTATTAAAACTGCATCAACAGACCAGGGGGGCATTAACGTTTTAAAGCGGCATAGATATTCAAAACTATAGCTTGATGACACTGTGTAATAAAATAAGAATCCTATTCTAGATTCTCTGGCCCAAGGAAAAAGTTTTTTTTTAAATGGCTGCATTCATCTGGAGTGAGGGGGAGAGGGGAGAACGCAGCGAGATACAGAGTGAAAGCGAGAGTCTTTAATGAACGAAAGGCAAATGATGCAATGAAAACATGCCTGATGGGATTTTTCTCTGGTAGAATTTAGCCCATTAATTCCAGTTGAGGAAGCCTATTGGGACATGCCCAGGCAGCTACCATTGCCACAGAGCGCAGTATTATTTCAAAAGGCCTCAGAGTGGGCCTGTGAGAAGCGCCACCTGGTTTAATATCACGTTATAATTTAAGCCCTGTTCCCTCCCGGCCCTTCGGTGCCATGCCCCGCTCCTCTGATGATAGTGGGCGCGATGTACCGTCTGTTTTCCCCTTATCGCAAAATGTTTACGAAGCCCCCTGAGATAGTTGCCCACTGACACCGACTGTACTCAATGCGCCGCGGTAAACGGTTCCCATGGAAAGGTTGTTTTTTTTTAGACAGATAAGGCACTTTGAAATATAGGCCTGCTCTCGTTTTCCAATAGGCTGCCGTGCTGACATTTACAAAAGGTTGATTCTTTTTTCATTACATTTTTATTGTCTTCGGAGATTAGAGATTAGAGTGGCGTTTAGGCCTACTAAAAGGCATTATGGTTGTTGAGAGTTATGACGGGAAGGTTGGGACAGTATGTGGGTTTAAATGCATGTTTGGGCAGCATTTTCTGTCCCAAGCTTTTCAACCCTAAGAGGCAACCATGGCATTTAGGCCTAAACATGTCGGTGTCTACATCTGTATAACACTGGATTTGAACCAAGTGCCATTAAGCTGCTGTCTCTGGTCATGCTACCGTTATTCTGATGTTTCCTGTCTTTGGTCTTTACGTTGGCAGCTTGACAACACGAACATGACGGGCGGGGAATTCAAAAAGGAGCATCTTCATCTCTCTCCGTTAGTTTTTTTTTAAGTGGCTGTCTCTCAACACATGAAACCTCAGGATTTGTTCAGCCAAGCACTGTTTCCCTTTGACATTCAGTCAGGTACGCTTTGAGAGCCAATGCATCATATCGAGAGATGCTTTAAAAGAAACAGCCAGCTAAGCCTTTGTCGGTTACCCCTTTCACTGCGGTAAACTCCATTTTTGATTGGGGCTATGATCGGAGAACAACGACTTCACATTCAGGTGAACATGCTACAGGGAACTGCAGGTCTTTTCCAAAGTAACACACCAAGAGAGAGAACTGAAAAACAAAATTTCTCGGCCCAAGTTTCAACAATCGAAAATATCCCAGTAAACTTCACTAAGATCAATTGGATTCTTTTTTTTCTGTCAAATGTGTGACAAACATGTAGTTACTGCAGTCCTGTACGTGTCTACAGAACCTCTATGCAATCATTAGCAACGTGTGTAGAGTCATAATTTACAGTAGTTTACATAAAAAGAAAACAAAATGTCACCAACCATTATTAGCCACGGGTCTGAATTGCCTAGATTAGCATGACAAGAGTTGACTCACAATCGAGCACGCCATCTGCACGCGGCACCTTCACAGGTTTCTAAAAAAAAAAGACTTAATGGACAGAGAGAAGCAACAAACTTTAACTGGGGAAAGTGTGCTTTTCATTTAGCACCCGACAATCAACTTTGGCCCGAAAGCACATTCCTGGCCCTGTCGCCCCCGGCAACGGCGCTCAAGTAAAGGCCATTACGAGTCATGTGGCTCTTGAGTGTGCTGAAGAAGTCACACTTCTGGCTTGAGCTTCTGTGTATAGAATCAACAACAAAAAAATAGAAGGGAAAGGGCCTGGGTGCTTAGGTTTAATCAATCTCCCATGAAGCTTTGGTGGTGCAGACGTAGCTGGAATAGTGAACGCAGCCAAACATGAAAAGACAAAACCATTCGCCACATACCTCCCCTATCTGGCATCACCGAGGGTCGGCCCTAACTCGCTCTCGTCAGGAAGGGCAATGGGGGGGACAATTTGGGGAAAGAGAGGAGGGAGGAAGGCCAAAATTGAAGAGGGGAAAACACACGCTCACAGTACTTTGTCATTACACGTCAAACTATTTCATTTGCCTCCACACACAGCCATTTCAGCACACCGGCTGCCTCCAGTTTGAAGTGAAAGGGCAACGCATACATTATCCAATGAGCAAAGGGCAATGGCATACATTATCCAACGAGCATCTGGACGGAAGAGGCGATTCCACTGGGGCTATTGAGATTCCTTACGTATTTCCTACATAAATGCAAACACACCGCATGAAGGCCTTACACCTTGGTTCACCTTTACTACTTTTATTAATATGCATTTTCACCCCCCCCCCCCGATTCACTCCTGCCCTGATTCACTCCTGCACTGATTCACTCCTGCACTGATTCACTCCTGCACTGATTCACTCCTGCACTGATTCACTCCTGTTAAGTGAATCAGTGCAAATTCAATCACCACATCTTGGTTTTTCACCTCGGTTCACAAAGTAGGCTAACGAGCGTACAGACATGACTTCAATAGTGCTGTCAAAACGGCATCGAAACTAGCAGTTCCTGGAGGAGAAACACAATGAGAGAGAGAGAGAGAGTCTGGTCAAACTAGCTCTTTCCGTCAAAGGCTGAAATACAAGGTATTAGGAGTTCTAACAGAAAGACATGCTTAATTGATCACAGAGGACCCTTCCATGACCTCATAAACGGCAGTCAATCCTTTAGCGCAAGCACCAAGTCTAACTGATCTACTTTGAGAATGGTCAACATCGATTCACTGATGGCACTGACAGAGATGGTCGCCTCGCTTCGAGTTCTTAGGAAACTATGCAGTATTTTTTTTAATGTATTATTTCTTACATTGTTACCACAAGCATTTCGCTACAGTCACATTAACATCTGCTAACCATGTGTATGTGACAAATACAATTTGATTTGAGCAATGTACCCGTACAAGACTTATTGGGTCTAGGTCTATAGCCTACCTCGCCACTAATTAAGCACAGTCCATGACAAACAACATCCTCCACCCCCTCCCTCTTCCCTAAGCAACAGCGGCAGCATTACTGGCTTTTTTATAGGGACGTCAGTGAAAAGAATTTATAGTGCACTGCAGAGTGAAGTACCATTAAGAGTCGATCTCAATTTAGATTCAGAGAGAATGGAATGTCAAGTGGTTTTGTCCCAAATTAATACCACTCACCACCTCGACCACCCCACAACAATAACTTCTACTAGTGATGGTTGGGGGGGGGGGGGGGGGGTGTACAGTTACATATTGGGATATCTTTTTTTTAACGATATATCGTATTGACAATATCGCAATATAGTTTTGAGCTAGTTGGCTGTACCTGCACCAAAACAATATATATATATATATCTCATCACGAGAAATACAATAAATACTGTATTGGCACCTAAGTATTGTGATAATGTCTTATCTTGGTCCCTGGCAATTCCCAGCCCTAACTTCTACGCCCAACCACAACAACCCCGCCCTCTTACTAGAAGCCTTAACTAGCCTACTTTGTGAAAGAAGTCCATCTTGTTGTTCTTCCCTCTGTATCATGACCTCAGGCTCCAGTTGTTTGTTCCTTTTCCCAACTAAAGGTTTATTAAATCAAGGAACTAGATTCCATGCCTGGCCCTGGAAACATCAATCAGGTTAGCGGCATACCTAGCTGGCCTTAAGTGTGTCAGGCCCCCATTAGCTCGATAACCCCAACAGCAGTGTCGGAGCACACACAAGGACAGAATTAGCCTGGACTGCACACAAAATCTCACCTGGGCTCCACATAGCCCCCAGCTCTAAACATGTTTGTGTGATGTGCAGAAGTAAATACAAGGGTCAGCGATCCGGAGGGGCCCGGGCCAGACGTTTGGCAGATATAGCCGTCTACAGTCGGACAATAAGAACTGGATAGGGGGAAAACATGTTGATTCCTATCTTAGAAGTAACAACTTTCTGGGTTTTGTTAATCTTATCTTGGCCTAAAAAAAATGGCTGAATTACTGCTGTTAGCAAAAGCAAACCCTGAAATCGGGTAAAATAATATATTGAAAGCTGAAGTTACATAAATGAATTTCCGCCTTTGTTCACTGAACTAAATTAAGCTAGTAACTAAATATAAAGTTCAAGATTTAGGCTTAAGGAGAAAAACTAAAGGGCCAAAATTGTATCTTCTTGGCGGTAAGATGAGAGGTAAGGGAGTCGAATGGGCACTAAAGACCTTTTCATTTGCACATTCCTCATCACTACCCCTCCATTCTCAAACCCAGGGGTTCAAGAGGATACCGGGAATAAATAAAAGCATGCACAAGGAGAACATGAGATTCCAAAAGGCATTTAACTTAACCAGCCACAGATGTTAGCCAACCTTCCCTTACTAGCCCCCTCATAAAAACACTTTTCCAGAGCTTAAGGTGTGTGTGGCTTCTGGCATGCATCCTTTGATTTTACCACTTTATCATTTGTTTTCTTCTCAACCCTTGTTTTCCTACTTGTCGGAAAGCACGAGCTGCAGCTGCACGACTGGGTGAAAGCGACGCTGGGTGTGCACCCTTTGTTTTACATTGATTTCTTGTAGAGCATAATCCTCACGTGGTAACCTCACACCCCCCTCTGCTCAGACCCAGACCAACCCCCCCCCCCCCCCCCCAGGAGGCACACCGTTGCCTTGGGCATATTTGGTTTGCTACCAGCTATGGCTGTGATCCCAAACAATGGGGCTGAAAAGCAGGACAATCCTATCATTGCCACTTCTGATAAATCACTCTGAAGGCCATGGAGGTCGAGGGCAGGGGAGGAAGAGCAGGTCAGGAGCTCCCGGTGACCTGCATCCAATACATTCAGGAGTGGGATTTCAAACAAAAAGTGGGTGTCCTTCACAGAAACAAGAACACTTCTGAGTTTCGGCCTAAGATCCACAGCCCCAAGCCGAGGGCAGAGTCTCAACTAACAAACCACAGAGCAGAAATCTCTGTTGCCTAAATATAAGGCACTTTGTTTCAAAATGTCAACTTCCTAAAGAGTGCATTGTGTGTGTGTGAGAGTTTCTACAAATTTTGATGAGCGGGACCGAAGCTATTTTTAAACCAATCTCAGATGAGTTTCATATTGCATTTCAAGAATCAAAAGGCTCCCTCCAGTTCGCTCTGTTTACATTTTCCCTCAGTAAGTTTTGAACAAAAGAGGTAGAATTATCTACAAGCAACAATCTGACAACTACCCCAGAGAACAATCACACTAAGACTGGACAGGCACAATAGCTGACAGATGGTCCTTAAGGAGCCATGCTTCATGCCGGCTCATCCCGTCATGCTAAATTTTACCAGCAAAGAAAGTGTGATTTCCCCACAGGTTCACGGAAGGCCCTAATTTACTCTGCTTAATAAAGTGTATGTCTCCACCTGAATCTAAATTAACATCCTCTCATCAATTTCTCATGTAGTTACTTTAAAATCTGTAAATTACATTTCCAGAGACATTGCATTGGACTTCCAGACTTAGGGGATAGACTACATATATGCTAAAAACCTAATGTTTTATGCATCAAGTTTCACCGGCCCATTTGTACATTAAATATGTATATTGCCATGCAGAAATACATTTTAAAAGGGAAAAACGGACATTTAGCCACCCAGAGTATGGTAACTGTGTTTAAAAATCAAGGGCAGCAAGCCAGGTCTGACACACCCAAAATGGGGTTACCAGTAGCCTTTTGTGGCAAAAAACTTTTGAATTCCGAACTGCTTATTTTTAAACCCTTGGCACAGGTTCTTTAACGTCCGTGAGCAGCTGAGAAAAAAAGTATTCCTACTTTCTTTGTAAGACCACAAAGAGGCCAGCAAATGCATTTCACCAGACACACACACAAAAAAATGTAGATTTGCAATACTAAAGCGATATGACAATCACAGAAAAATAACTATTTCATTATACAAACAAGTTCCATCTCATGTGGGACGAGCCAGCATGCAGCATTAGCCATTTGCATATGACTCGTTTTACGACATTGAAACAAAATGCTCGCGTGGGAAAGGGAGCGTCAGTGGGTAAAATCACTAAGCAATCCTCTTAATTCCCCGGCAACTAGTTTGGAATGTCTACTGCAGGTCTTGGACACAGCTGCTCCAGCTGTTCCTGCCATCAATTATCTTCCCTCAGACAGAAAAATGAAAGGAATCAGGAAGCTTAGCGGTTCTCCAGGAAGCAACCCTCACCTCCATTCACCATTTGCCCCCACCACTGATATTTCAGGGAAGGGGGGGGGGGACATGGGCAGACAAGCATAGTCTGCACAGATACATGGGATTACACCCCTTTTCACATCCCAGTCATTTAAAATTCATGCATGCCCATTTGGTGCCTTAAATAATAAATGATAAACAAAATGGGCCTTCACATAGGGGCAATATGGTAATGACAAAGAGAGGGGGAAAAAGTGAGAAACTCACCAGTCTCTTCATCAATGGTGAATATCCCTAAACCAGAGCCGTCCCGTATTGAGTAGCGTATTTCTCCGTCTCTTCCTTTGTCTTCGTCTTGAGCCGTTACCTTCATTACGGATGTCCCAATGAGGGCGTCCTCTTTTATAAATCCCTTATCCACAAACGAGGGGAACCACGGGCGATACAGATTCTCGTTTACGTCCACTACATCCACCTCAATGAAGCACGTCGACGATAAAGACACGGGCTTCCCTTTGTCCTTGGCTTTCGCCGTGAGGTTGTACACCTGCTTCTTCTCGTAATCCAGAGTCTGCAGGATGCGCACCGCGCCACTGAGTTTGTCCACCTCGAAGTTGCCGTCCCCGTTATCGCTGAGGCTGTACCGTACCTGACTGGACAGCCCGACATCCGGGTCGTGAGCCTCCAGCCACATAATCACAGTGCCGACCGGGAGGTCCTCCCTCACCTTCACCCGGTAATTTGACGGGATGAATTTGGGAGGATTGTCATTGACGTCCTCAAGAACGACCTTCAGCAACACTGTAGACACGAGTTGAGGATCATTAACCGCCTGGTCACACGCAGCGATTTTCAGAATGTAAACCGGGTGCACCTCGCGATCCAGCTGCTTTTTCACGGTCACTACTCCAGTCAGCTCGTCAATGGCAAACTGGTCAGTGTCGGCCACAATCGAATACCTGATTACTCCGTTATCTCCCTGGTCCTTATCGGTGGAATCCACCTGGACGATTTCAGTCCCCACTGGTGTTTTTTCACTTATTTCCACCGAATAGGAGTCTTGCAGGAACTGTGGACTGTTATCGTTAGCATCCAAGATCTTAACATCCAAAAGACGCGAGGAGGACTTCTGCGGTATTCCCAGATCGTAGACCGTGACATTCAGTGTGTAGTGGTCTGTCGTTTCCCTGTCCAGTGGAGTGTGAACCAAAAGCCAACCGGTGTTCATATCTACAATGAAACGACTCTCTGCATCTCCTCCTGAAATAACGTACACCAATTTTCCGTTAAAACCACTGTCTGTGTCGGAGGCGCTTAGATGGACTACCCTAGCCCCAACCGGAAGGTCCTCTTTGACCTCAATGACACTGGGGAAGGACTCTGCAAACTGAGGAGAGTAGCGGTTAACCGTATGGATGTCCATTAAGTTATCGTCAGGCTCAGTTGGGGTGTGGATCTTAGTGCCATGAAGAAGCTTTTCTGCCAACATGGTAGCAACCCCAGTGTCGACGCACTTCAATTGGACAGGCTTGCGAGCTGTGATGACAGTGATGTTCATTATCATTGGTTCAGTCTCATGCTCTCCATCACTGGCTCTGATCTGTAAGCTATGGAAGGACACTTTACCTGCCTCCCCCTCGCTCAGTGTTCGTTTCAAAGAAAGCACACCCGAGTTGGAGTTCAACTCAAAGAGATCAAGATCATTCCCAGTTTTTATGTCGTACCGCACTAGTTGCAATTCGTCAGCGTCAATTGCAGACACCGTCGTTATCTGCTCTCCCACGCCATGGTCTCTAGGCACCGTGACTTCACAGTCGACATTTTCGAATAGAGGCTTATTGTCATTCAGGTTATTCAGTGTGACAGTAACTGATGCCTCCACCTCCCGTCGGAAAGGGGAACCCCAGTCTGAAGCCCTAATTTTGAGATTGTAAATCCTTGGCATCAGCTCGTAATCCAGTTCTTCTGAGGTGCCGATGACACCAGAGAAGTAGTCGATGACAAACGGCTGCGGGCTCACGTTGGCAATGCTGTAGGTCACATACCCGTTCTCTCCACTGTCTAGATCCGTGGCTTTCACTGCTAACACGTTGGACCCTACGGGTACATTCTCATCAACGGTGGCCTTGTAAGAGGTCTGTTGGAACTCAGGAGCATTATTGTTAACATCTATAATGTCAATGATAACCTTGGTCGCTGCCTTTTTGTCACTGGTAATAACTTCTAGTTCAAATGTAGGGGCATAATCCGCATAGATGGGTCCAGTTGTGGTAATTAAGCCAGTGTCTGGATTAATAGCAAAACGATTCTTCTCTGTTTTATATCTGAAAGCATACTTCAACTGTGGATACTTTGGCAAGGCAGTTACCATAGCAACAGGTGTGTGGAGAGGGGCAAACTCACTGAGATTGACCCTATAAACAGCGTGTTCAAATTTAGGGGGGCCCACTTTAAACTGAGGGGATGTTACATGTACCACTTTCGCTGAAGAAAACTGGGGGGGGCTTCCTTTGTCCTTGGCCTGTAATGTGAGGTTGTATCCGAAAGGCTGGGTGTCCCAGTCTACATCCTTGACCGCTTTGATTTTGTACTCCTTGCTCCCGGGACTAGTTCTCAGGGCCTTAAACTGCTGGAGGGGGTCGCCCGCCACCACGCTCAACGACGCGATCTCCCCATTTGGTCCCTGGTCGTTGTCCTCGACGGTCACTATGGCGTAGGTGGGGTCGCGGTCAGCGCCCGAGGGCGCCAGAGTGACTGCGGCGATGACGGGTGCGTGCTCGTTGGCCTGCTCCACCCTCACCGTCAGCTTGGCCATGCTACTGAAGCCGCTGCTCCCGTAGAGCTTCATGCCTCGGTCCACGGCCAGGATCTCCAGGTCATACAGCTGGGTCTCAGCGTGATCCAGCTTGCCCGTCAGCGTCACCACCCCGCTTGTGGGGTGAACGGCGAACACATCTGTCCACTCCCGGAAGCTGTAGTAGTACTCCCCGTTGGTCCCAATGTCGGCGTCCGTGGCGGTGACCTTGGCCACGCTGGTCCGTAGGGCCGTGTTCTCGAGCAGCGAGACGCTGTAGGAGGTGGGAGAGAACAGAGGCCTCAGGTCGTTGGTGTCCTGAACCTGGACCTGGACTCGGGCGCGAGCCTCCACGTTGGTGCCCCTCTCCACGGCTTTGACAGTGAGCAAGTAGTGGTCTTTGACCTCCCGGTTCAGAATGGCAGTGCTGCCTCCTTTGGTCCTTATTCTCAGGAAGCTAAAGTCTCCCAGGATGTAGTCCTCTGCTTTGAAAAGGTTCTCATTGTCTCCTGACACTATTTTGTACCGTATCTCCCAGGTGGGGTCTGTGATGTAGATGCCCATCTTGGCATGACTCTCCAAGTAGGTCTTAGCAGCAGAGTTCTCATATATGGTGGCATTGTAAACAGAGTGAGTGAACTGCAGCGCCAATGCCTTCTCCGTCCTTTGGTTCCCTGTGCAGCCGCAGAGGAGCTGCAGGAGCAGCACGAGCAGTGAAGTCAAGTATTTCCCCATTTTCGTACCGTGTTCTCTACCAAACCACCTGGAGACACACAAAACAGAAGGTCAGAAACAAGCTAAAAAAAATAAACATCAAATTAAACATTTTAATAGATTTTTCAGAAAATCTCAATAGGGATGGATCAGTGCTTTAATTTAAGAGCATCATAAAATATGTCTTTATGCTAACAAGCAAAAGCGCTAAATGTTGAACCTTCCCAACAAATTTGTGGTTTTAAAGTGGCACGGTGAACGGCTGCTGTTAATATCTGCTCAACAAAGGTCTCTAACCTTACTCCTCCCTTTACTGTGAGCCTCACTGAGCTCATTTAAACGGCATGACAAACGATGGTCAGGCTGATAAATGGGGTTTCTGTGACAGAGGGGGAGAGGGAGAAAAGATATAGGACAAATAACGTATTTGTCTTGGCCGGCATTCCTCTTACGAGTTCAGCAACAGGTTTAACAGAACAGATATACTACGTAAATCCTTTTTTACTGTTTCAAAGCACAATTCAGAGACGAGTCTCTTCACATCAGAACATTTAATTCAGTCCTCTATGTACAAATGATGATGGAGGTCATTGGTAATGACAAAATAGCTGCACGGCATTCAATTCTCACTTATTCAATTACAGGTCAAGCGAAAACGGACTTCAAAGCTATAATAAGCACATTTGACAATTCCTTCTATCTTCTAAATTGCACATGTTTGAAATTCTTTGATCTACGTGACATTATGCAAATAGCTCAAGCGGATACATTGCACGAAGAAAGGGTTGGAAATGGCAGGAAAGCAGCACTGTCCTCACATAACTAGACACACAAACTGACTCAAAATACATGGTCTAATACGAAAGGAAGTGACATTCAGGCATACAGATTTGTGCTCGTATTGGATTTCACGTGTACATTATACATCCATTATTATGCCTGGAAATAGTGTATGATCAAAACGACTGAATTCTAGCACTAAAAGCTGTATCTATACTGACTCTGGGGCCTTAGTTCCTGAGCTTGGCTATTTTCTGTTTAGGCTGTGCTAAAATAAACACAGAGTTGCCATCGGGAAAAGCACTGGAGAATGTTAAAACATCCCAGCCGGGCTATTGACTGACACTGGTGTCCAGCTGCCTTAGATCTGTTCAAAACACATGCTGAATGTATGCTGAATGTATGTTTGCAATAGACAATAGACATACATACATATACATATATATATATATATATATATGTATGTATGTGTGTGTGTTTTATGGGGCTAGTAGCATAATGCAGGCATGAGTACTTTCAACAACAAAAAGTATGCATTGAGCCTATATTTTTTTACCCCTGGGGAATTGGCTAACTTTTCATGCCTCCAGTGTAGGGCTTTATGGCACAGTCATGTCAGGTCAGTAAGCAAACTTAAGTAAAATAAAACACATGTAAATTTTTTTTTTTTTTTTTAACTAAGTCTGCATACACATCCCGGATTTTCCAACTGTTGAACTAGGCAATTTGTGGCAAATCATAAAGGGGGAAAAATTATATTGACATGTTTTTTGGGGGGGCTGAAATCATATTCTTGGAAGAAAGGAAAATACAAAAATCATTGCTTTCTGTCTGTTGTTTAATTGTCCAACCCATCCCCCAACGGTACCCATTTCTATTCATTTCACGTAGACGCGGTAGCATTGCCTGAGACAGATGTACGTACCGATTGTTTAAAGAAATAGCAACAATACCCCAACCGCGAACACTGCACAATGTGTAAAACAAGTCCCACACATATACAAAAGGCGTAGAACGGTAACCAACTTCCATAGTCTCTCATTTCGATAGTAGCCTATTTAATACCTTTCCGAAAAAAGTTAAAACGTTCAACTTCACTGGGGGAATGAAAGGGTCTCTGATTTCAGTCCACTGCTCGAGCGCCACTTATAGAGAACTAGTCCGCTCGGACAATCTCAACTTTTAACTCCGATTCACAAACCACAAAGACAACTTGCTTATACACAGGAAAAGTGCTAAAAAAAACAAATGCATCACATTACATACCTATTGCCTCATTAACGGCGTGGATTTTGGCGGTTTTTCGTGTAGTTTGTAAGGTACGAACGTCTGCATGGTAACTACGTGGACTTCCCTCTCCGCGACTCTATCCACTTTCCACTTCTTTCTCGTTGCTCCCTTTCTTCCACACTGAATTCCCCCTAGTATCTCTCCGCGTTGCGCACGCCCGGATCTACTTTGCTGGCATGAAGATAAGACAACCAGCTCGCTCCCCCGCTTCACGAATCGAGATAACGGTTAACTTTGATCGGCTCTATTCCCTAGTCTAATTTCAATTATTTATCCCTTCCTAGGCTTTATAATAGGCAAATCATATCAAATAGGATTTCATGGGGAAATATCATGCCAATACCTATGCACTAATATCCTTTTTGATTGCATTTTCCATGCATCCATAACATGAACATTACAATTTACTCCCCAAATGTCGGCAATGTTTTACCACATTTACGCACGGTGCCAATAGTGTTTATGAGGTAATCCAAGCAAATAAAAATGGTTACTTGGGTATAGGTTTGATTCAAATTTTTCCCGCATGGATTAATGCTATTCTCTATTAAAGTAAACAATTGCCTATACAGTACAATAGCCTACAACGTTTTATTATGAGCCTATGGGGAGTGTAAGTGTTTTCCTATTTACAACCTTCAATTCATTTCGATGTGTGCAACGAGAGTGCACATTTACACGCCTGCTATTCAAGAAATATCTTCATGTTGAAATATTCGGTGTAATACATGTGCAATAATATCTTGTTCCCAAATCCGTGCGCATGGGAGTGTGACCGATGTGCGATTGATGGCGCTCTCTCACTACTTTTTGTTCAGGCTATTTTCTCTCCAAAGCGCTGCGCTCTGGACGGCACATGCTGCTGCTCACCCACAACTTTATAGTGTGTGTGTGTGTGTGTGTGTGTGTGTGTGTGTGTGTGTGTGTGTGTGTGTGTGTGTGTGTGTGTGTGAGAGGGGAATCTTGGAGACTGTGAAGCATGGGCTGCCAGTATAATGTCATATTAACGCCTCCTCGGAAGTTTATCATGTCACTAATGTTGATGATGATCATGATGAAAGACTCCTGCTATTTTCAATGGTTTTAGGCAATACATTATTTCTCCTCTATCAGTGTAAAGCAATGCTATTTCCTAGTTGTACTTACCAGACGGGCTGGATGACGCCGCCTCTCCAAAGTTCGGTTCAGATAAATCTCTGCAAATGTTGGCAAATTATGTTTGCGAGCAGGTCGCAAAACGGTAAAGTGACACACAGGAACCAATCAGACTCCGGTTATTCCACATTATTCACATTTTCAACGCTTTCGAAATCCATAAAAGACACATTTTCATCAAGCGCGTATGGCACATTGGAGTCCACAATCGTTCATCTGCGTGCGATTCAACAGCATCCGTTGAACAGCAGTAGCCTACTGTTTCTACCGGGATGCCTCGGTTTTAGGAAGCAGTGACGTAACGAGGCTCACACGCCTTCGTCGCTCTCCTTGCTGATTCCCATACAAGTTCAACTGGAAAATAAAGCGACAAGGAGCCTAAAATATTAAAAGAGCAGGATTCAAGATTCACTCGTTGGTAATGCTCAATTGCTTTGCTACAGGACCATAACAATGACTTTCCCTATTGAAAGTAAACTAAGGTTGTGTTGGATATCATTTATGTGATATGGTTGTGATATGGTTGCAATAGGCTGCACATTTCAGCACGAACTCATACAATGACTGTAAAATTCCATATATGCTAAATACGTTATATAACCTTTATATATAGGGTCAACATGCATGGACGTGGAAATCCCAAACACAACTACTATTCCACCACACAGTGACTGCCACACACCGGAAGTTACCCCCATGCTGTGTGCAGGGAGGCCACAAACGAACACACCCTCAATTGCACGTCTAAGTGTGATGCGAACCAGTCGTCTGATCCCTGTCCTATGTCCACTCACCAATGGCTCATTGAAGTCAAATTTGCTCAAGGTCTGTGTAAAGACAGGCATGGGCTCCTTTTGTGTATGGGGTTCTGGGGTGTTCTCTTTCTCTCTTTCTCTCCCTCTCTCTATTTTTTTTTTCTCTCTCTCTCTCTCTCCCTCTCTCTATTTTCTCTATTTTCTCTCTCTCTCGCTCTCTCTCTCTCTCTCTCTCTCTCTCTCTCTCAAAGATGTGTTTACATTGCCAAAGCCAATGAAATAAACAATAAACTAATAAACTAAAGTGAGAAGGCACAAAACAACATTAACACATTTTTGTTATTTCTGTATCTCTCTCTATCTGTATATCTGTATCTCTCTGTATCTCTCTCTCTCTCTCTGTATATCTGTATCTCTCTCTCTCTGTATCTCTCTCTGTGTGTCTCTCTCTGTATCTCTCTCTCTGTGTCTCTCTGTATCTCTCTCTGTATATCTCTCGGTCTCTCTGTCTCTCTCTCTGCGTATCTCTGTATCTCTCTCTCTCTGTATGTTTCACTCTCTGTCTCTCTCTGTATGTTTCTCTCTCTCTGTGTAGATCTCTCTCTGTACCTCTCTATGTATCTCTCTCTCTCTCTGTATCTCTCTGTGTCTCTCGCTCTCTGTATCTCTCTTTCTCTCTGTATCTCTCTCTCTCTCTGTGTGTATCTCTCTGTGTATCTCTCTCTCTGTATTTCTCTCTCTCTGTCTCTCTGTCTCTATGTATCTCTTTCTGTCTCTGTGTCTCTCTCTCCTCTCTCCTCTCTCTGTATGTTTCACTCTCTCTCTGTATCGCTCGCTGTCTGTCTCTCTGTATCTCTCTGTGTATCTCTCTCTGTACCTCTCTATGCATCTCTCTGTGTCTCTCGCTCTCTGTATCTCTCTCTCACTCTGTATCTCTCTCTCTCTATCTCTCTGTCTCTGTTTCTCTCTCTGTATCTCTCGCTCTCTGTAGCTCTCTCTGTATCTCTGTATCTCTCTCTTTCTGTCTCTCTCTTTCTGTATCGCTCTCTCTCGCTCTCTATCTCTCTGTCTCTCTCTCTTTATGTTTCACTGTCTGTCTCTCTCTCTCTGTATCGCTCGCTGTCTCTCTCTCTCTCTATATATATCTGTCTGTATCTCTCCCTCTCTCTCTCTCTGTCTTCTCTCTCTCTCTCTCTCTCTCTCTCTCCCTCTCTGTATGTTTCACTCTCTGTCTCTCTCTCTCTCTCTCTGTATCGCTCGCTGTCTCTCTCTCTGTATGTTTCTCTCTCTTTCTCTGTATCTCTCTGTACCGCTCTATGTATCTCTCTCTCTCTGTATCTCTCTGTCTCTCTCTCTCGCTCTCTGTATCTCTCTCTTTTCCCTCTGTGTATCTCTCTCTCTCTCTCTCTCTGTATCTCTCTCTCTCTGCATCTCTCTGTACCTCTCTATGTATCTCTCTCTCTCTGTCTCTCTGTCTCGCTCTCTGTATCTCTCTGTGTATCTCTCTCTCTCTGTGTATCTCTCCTCTCTCTGTCTCTCTCTCTCTCTCTCTCTCTCTGTATCCCTCTCTCTCTCTGTCTCTCTCTCACTCTCTGTACCTCTCTATGTATCTCTCTCTGTGTGTCTCTCTCTCTCTGTATCTCTCTGTGTCTCTCTCTGTATCTCTCTCTCTCTGTATCTCTCTCTCTCTGTCATATATGTTTACACACCAAAGCAAGTGAAATAGATAATAAACAAAAGTGAAAAAAACATTAAAAAATGAACAGTAAACATTACACTTCCAAAAATTCCAAATGAATATAGAAATTTCAAATGTCATATTATGTACAGTGTTGTAATGATGTGCAAATAGTTAAAGTACAATAAAATATAGGTAGTATTTACAATGGTGTTGTTCTTCACTGGTTGTCCTTTTCTTGTGGCAACAGGTCACAAATCTTGCTGCTGTGATGGCACACTGTGGAATTTCACCCAATATACATGGCAGTTTATCAAAATTGGACTTGTTTTCAAATTCTTTGTGCGTCTGTGTAATCTAAGGGAATTATGTGTCTCTAATATGGTCATACATTTGGCAGGAGGTTAGGAAGTGCAGCTTAGTTTCCACCTCATTTTGTGGGCAGTGTGCACATAGCCTGTCTTCTCTTGAGAGCCAGGTCTGCCTTCTGTCTCTCTCTCTCTCTCAGTGTGAGCCCATCCATGCACCCACGACAGGGGCTTTTTCCCCCTACAGAAGCTCTCCTCTGATTCGCCCATAAACGTTTAATTGGATACAGGTCAGGTGATCCCTAGGGCTAGTCTGAGCTCCTTTTGATCTTTCCCTCTGTTTAGACATGTCATTGTTGCAGGCTTTTGGAGGTACCCTGGGTAGAAGTTAGCCATATAGGCACATGTCTAGGATCAGATTATCTCTCCCCAATCCTAACCTTGACTATTAAACGGAGGAGTGGAAATATTATCCAAAATCAGCGTTTAGGGGTAATGTTTGTTTTCTCCACTGGGGTTTCAGCCTTCATTCTTCGTCAGTCCACAGTATGAGGTGTTATGGGGAAGATGGAGTAGCAGTGGTTGAGCCTGGAGCTGTAGATATACAGGGTTGATCAAACTCAGTTTGAGATGCTGAATTTGAATGTGCACCATGTTGGCGCCAAAGGTTGCATTAATTCAAAACAGAATGACTGTTAAAATGTTTGTTTTTTTATGGGACATTTGAAGCTATCATGGGGGATCGTTTGTCAAAGTCTTTATGCAGTATATTTGACTTTGGTTTATAGAGTAATCAAACTATTGGTGACAGAACTACATTCGCTGGGTCTCTCTCTGTCATCAGTCTTAAATCTTTCTGTGTAGATGTAGCCGATGTGAAATGGCTAGCTAGTTAGCAGTGGTGCGCGCTAATAGCGTTTCATTTGGTGACATCACTCGCTCTGAGACCTTGAATTAGTTGTTCCCCTTGCTCTGCAAGGGCCATCTAGTTCGAGTCCAGGTAGGGGCGAGGAAAGGGACGGAAGCTATACTGTTACATAGACAATTTCTGATTCTCTACCCCAAATCCCTAAACCTCCACCCCATATTGTTGTTAGGGTATTTACAGTAGCCAAAATGATTATGTAGTGTTGTGAAATGGAGGACTGACAGATGGCTATTGAAAGACATATCATAGGGATTAAATCAAGGACTCAAGAAGAGTTGTGATTAGGGTGCTCAAACTCCACTTTAATTTATGCCTTGAATTGTAGAACACTTGTCACTCGATACGGACCATGACAAGATAGCTCTTCCCATGCCTTAAGCAATGCACTTCTACCCTGTGATTTGTGAGGGAAAAAGTAAAACAAATACTAAAGTCACTCACACATCTGAACTATCTTTTTTTGCAGGTGAATGGTAACGGTTTATTAACTTATCTTCTTTTTTTCTCAGGAAAATAGAGTGACGAAAATATTAACTAAATAAACTAAGTAAAATAAAAAAAATGTATGAAAAATAACTCAATAAAATAACAATAATGAAGTTATACACAAGGGGTACCGAGTTAATGTGCGGGGGTACAGGTTAGCCCGAGGTAATATGTACATGTAGGTAGGGGTGAAGTGACTATGATTAGATAATAAACAGCGAGTAGCAGCAGCAGTCTGGGTGGCCATTTGATTAATTGTTCAGCAGTCTTGGGGGTTGAAGCTTTTAAGGAGCCTTTTCGACCTAGACTTGGCACTCTGGTACCGCTTGCAGAGAGAACTTGGGTGACTGGAGTCTTTGACAATTTTTTGGGCCTTCCTTTGACACCGCCTAATATATAGGTCCTGGATGGCAGGAAGCTTGGCCCCAGTGATGTACTGGGCAGTTTGCACTAACCTCTGTAGTGCCTGGATGCTCTCGATGGTACAGCTGTAGACCTTTTTGAGGATCTAGGGACCCTTGCCAAATCTTTTCAGTCACAATATCCTCAAAAAGTTATACTACTGTACCATCGAGAGCATCCTGACCAATTGCATCACCGCCTGGTATGGCAACTGTTCGGCATCAGACCGTAAGGCGCTACAGAGGTTATTGTTGTGCCCTCTTCACGACTGTCTTGGTGTGTTTGGACCATGATACTGTCTTGTCAGTTGGTCTGCATATGCTCTCAGTACAGATTCTGGTAATCCGTCTGGCCCCACGGCCATGCTCACATCAGCTACGAAGAGCGTGATTACACAGTCATCCGGAACATCTGGTGCTCTCATGCATGCTTCGGTGTTGCTTGCCTCAAAGCGAGCATAAAATGCATTTAGCCCATCTGGTAGGCTCGCGTCACTGGGCAGCTCGCAACTGGGTTTCCCTTTGTAGTTTGTTAAAGTTTGCAAGCCCTGCCACATCTGACGAGTATCAGAACTAGTGTAGCAGGATTCAATCTAAATCCTGTGTTGACACTTTGCCTGTTTGATGGTTCGTCTGAGAGCATAGCGGGACTTCTTATAAGCATTGGGATTAGTGTGCTGCTCCTTGAAAGTGGCAGTTCTAGCTTTTAGCTCAATGCAGATTTTGCCTGTAATCTATGGCTTCTGGTTGGGATATGTACATACTTTCCCTGTGGGGACGACGTCATCAAAGCACTTATTGATGAAGCCGGGCAATGCCATTGGATGATTCCCGGAACACTTTCCAGTCTGTGCTAGCAAAACAGTTCTGTAGCGTAGCATCCGCGTCATTTGAACTCTTCTGTGTTTAGCGAGAACTAGTACTTCCTGCTTTAGGTTTTCCTTGTAAGCAGGAACCAGGTGGATAGAATTATGTTCAGATTTACCAAATGGAGGGCGAGGGAGAGCTTTGTATGTGTGTGGATTAAAGGTGGTCTAAAGTTTTCTTTCCTCTGGTTGCACAAGTGACATGCTTGTACATATGAGGTCAAATGGATTTAAGTTTGCCTGCATTAAAGTCCCTGGCCACTAGGAGCGTCACCTCTGGATGAGCATTTTCTTGTTTGCTTATGGCCTTATACAGCTTGTTGAGTGCGGTCTTAGTGCCAGTCATCAGTTTGTGGCGGTAAATAGACGGCTACGATAAATATAGAAGAAAACTCTCTTGGTAGATAGTGTGGTCTACAGCTTATCATGAGGTACTCTACCTCAGGCGAGCAATACCTCGAGACTACCTTAATTTTAGACATCGCACACCAGCTGTTATTGACAAGTAGACACAAAACCCCACCCCTCGTCTAACCGGTCGTAGCTGTTCTGTCCTGCCAACGCACGGAAAACCAAGACAACTGTATATTATCTGTGTTGTCGTTCAGCCACGACTCTGTGAAACATAAGATATTACAGTTTTTAATGTCTTGTTGGTAGGATAGTCTCCAACGGAACTCATCCAGTTTATTCTTCAGTGATTGCACATTGGCCAATAGAACGGATGGGAGAGGCAGGTTACCCACTCGCCAACAAATTCTCATAGGGCACCATGATCTCTGCCCTCTGTATTTCCATATTTTCTTCATGTTAAAGACTGGGATTTGGGCCTTGTCTGGGAGCAACATTGTATCCTTCGCTTCAGACTCAATAAAGAACAAATCTTCATCCAGTTCGAGGTGAGTAATCGCTGTTCTGATATTTATTTTGGTCATATGAGACGGTAGCATCAACATTATGTACATAATAAGTTACAAACTAAGGAAACAGTAGAGGGGAAAGGGTATCATTTGGGACATAGCCCTAGACTCCCATAACACAATCCGGTTGGAATCTAAGACCATATGCTTAATACCAATAAGAGGGGTGATTGAGACGAAGTTATATTCACTAAAAGTAAAACAAATTGCACCCATTGTCCCAGCAATTACCCCAAGGCTGATTTCTTGTCTTTTAAATCACAAACCATTCCAAACGTTCTCACAATGTCACACAGTGCATTTTGCACCCCCGTCACATTGCAAACGTGTTAGTGTTTAACTGGTTGTACTTGGTGGGGTTTTCAGACAATGGCATAAGCGTTTATTGGGAATAATAAAAGTGCAACATTTTTCCTCCTGCAGCTAGTGTGAACAACTGCTGTGCGCTGAATACAAATTCCCTCTTCTCCCTCGAGCGAGGCAAGAAGATTATCTTAACAAATCCTCATGGTTGGAGCTCTACTTGTAATTACCCACCAAAAATGATAGCATGGAAACGCTCTCTCAAAATTCTAAACAAACTGCTATGAGAGTTAGGTTATACATTATGCATTCATTTATATCTGTGTCAGACACAACACTGTCCACAGGGTCATTTTGTATGGGGATCGCAGCTTTCTTGCTTTAAAGGCCCAATACAGACATTTTTATATTCAATATCTAAACCTTTCTGGGTAGCAATTAAGTACCCTTCTGTTACACATTTCCATTAAAATGGGCAAAAATGGCTTTTTAGCTAAAAAAATATTTCTCAAACATTTTGCTAAGACTGTCTGGGAGTCGTTTGAGTGGGAAGGGGAAAACTAGCTGTTATTGTCAGAGAGGTTTGGAACTCGCTTTGTTATTGGTCTATTAACCAATTTACCGCATGGTGATATCACAATTGAAAGCCGAAACTCCTGCCCATGCAAACCTGTTGATTAGAAGGCCCTGTATAGATTGTATTTTCAACCAGAAAAGATCAGGAAATGACACTGATCTAATTTTTTACACACTTTTACAATGGTAATTTCATAAGCTGTTGATATAAAACACAGAAAATCATGTTTTTTGACTGTATTGGGCCTAAGCAAACATGTATGTGTTTGCCATGGCAGTGTCTGGAATGATGCACTTCTGCCCTCCAGACTTCTTCTATGTCTGTCCATCTTAGAAATATCCACATATGCTCTCTGAAAATAAATCTATAGCTCATAATCTTTAGATCTGCCAGTTTGACTCAACAATAGAAGTTGCTGTTTGATGAAGCCCATTGCTGTTCACTTGGGTCTGAAAGAAAATAGAACATAAACTGAAATCTGATCTTAGAAAATCTTTGACTCAGATTTTGTTGTATGTTGAAGCTCACTGCTATTCAGTGGCTTCTTCCTCCAACTGGCCAGAAACATTTATCCTGGTTGAACCAGACTGAATGCTGTGAAACAATAGTTAATTTAGTGTTCAGTCTGGTTTACCCAGGCTAAGATAGCGTCCCAGGTGGGTCCCAATGGAACATTGGATTGGATCCATTAGCATCATAAACAAGCCGGCCCAGCCTCATTAAACTCTGAAAACAAAGTCTCATTTGTTTTGTGACATACCTCCTCTGGCAATCTTGACAGGACCCGTCAGACCCTCAACGTTTCAGACTATCCACCTGCAACCAAATGAGTCCAGCCTTCTAAACCACAATACAGATCCTAATTAGCCAATCAATGGTTCATCTTTAACCGCATGGTGCCTAGTCTTTTTGAGTTATTTTCTGAGGTGCATTGTCATCGGCTCTGCAGAAAGAAAGGAGGTTGAGAGAAATAGAGAGAGAGCAGTGAATTTTAATCAAACAGACAAAGAGAGGGATGTGTTGTGAAAGGTAATGGGATGAGGGAGGTAGATATAATCATGCTATCGTAATAGATGGTCAATGGAATTCATTGGATCTACTGCAGGTACACAACCGGTCAAAAGTGTTAGAACACCAACTCATTCAAGGGTTTTTCTTTGTTTTTACTATTTTCTACATTAAAGAATAATAGTGAAGACATCAAAACTACGAAATAACACATATGGAATCATGTAGCAACCAAAAAAGTGTTAAGCAAATGCAAATATTTGCACACTCTTCTCAACCAATGCTTTTCCGACAGTCTTGAAGGAGTTCCCACAGATGCTGAGAATTTGTTGGCTGCTTTTCCTTCACTCTGCAGTCTAACTCATCCCAAACCATTTCAATTGGGTTGAGGTCAGGTGATTATGGAGGCCAGGTCATGATTCATGATTCAGCATGCCATCACTCTCCTTCTTGGTAAAATAGCCCTTTCACAGCCTGGAGGTGTGTTGGGTTATTGTCCTGTTGGAAAAACAAATGATAGTCCCACTAAGGGCAGGCCACATGGGATGGCGTATCGCTGCAGAATGCTGTGGTATCCATGCTGGTTAAGTGTGCTTTGAATTCTAAATAAATCACAGACAGTGACAACAGCAAAGCATCCCACACCATAACACCTCCTCCATGCTTTAAGGTGGGAAATACACATGCAGAGATCATCCGTTCACCCACACCACGTCCCCATACCACACCACGTTGGAATCAAAAAGAGGAGACAGAGGGCTGTGAGACAGAGGTTTAATCCTTGATACCTGAAACATGGGATGTGTACGGAGGGTGCGGGGCAACAGAAGACGAACAGCAAGACGACTCTCTGCCCAAGACGATAGTGGGGAGCTGGGGTCCGGTTGCGGTCCGCCTGTTGATGATACCTGTAGGTGCTCTTCAGAAGAGGCCAAGCAGGGAAGGGTGTTCTGGGCGCACTCCACACACATGAGTAGCTGGCTCCTGGTGGTGGGGTTGGCTGAGACGAGGCCATGAAGAGTTGTCACCAGGTCCTAATTGGCATGCTCCTACTGGCCGTTGGATTGGGGATGAAACCCGGTGGACAGGCTGGCCGACGACCCAATGAGTGTGCAGAACGCCTTCCAGAATCGGGATAAGAACTGAGGACCACGGTCAGAAACCATGTTCACCGGAAGTCCATGGATCCGGGAAGACGTGCTGCACCATGATGCAACCCGGGCCGTTTCCTTGGCTGAAGGTAGCTTGGGGAGGGCAATGAAATGGCTGGCTTTGAAAAACCTGTCTACCACCGTGAGGATAGTGGTGGTGCCATCAGATGGAGGGAGACCAGTAACGAAGTCCAGGGATATATGTGACCAGGGATGGTGAGGGACAGGAAGAGGTTGAAGGAGGCCAGCCGGAGCTTGCCGAGGAGTCTTATTCTGAGCACAGACAGTGCAGGCGGCGATGAACGCAGAGACGTCCGGAACCATGGTGGGCCACCAAAAGTGATGTTGCACAAAGGCCAGGTTCTGATGGGAGCCAGGCAAGCCTGGATAAATTATAATTTTCCAGGACTGGGAGCGGACAGCGTCTGGGACAAACATCAGGTTTGCCTGGCCCTGGTTCTCCATTCCCCAGATTGTCTCAGGGTCCAAGGGTGTAGAAGCGGGGCAATAGTGGCGTGAAAGCGCGTCCGGCTTACCATTCATAGACCCCGGGGGTAGGAGATGATGAACGACAGGGCCCATTGAGCTTTCCTGGAGTTGAGACGCTTGATGGTGCAGAGATATTCCAGGTTCTTGTGATCCGTCCACACTATGAATGGAAGTTCTTCCCCTCTAACCACTGTCTCCACTCCTCCAAGGCCATCTTCACCGCAAGTATTTTTCGATTCCCCACATCATAATTCCTCTCTGTGGGATTAAGGCGATGGGAGAAGAAGGCTCACGGATGCAGCTTAACTTCTTATGGGACGGTAGAGTCCCACCTGGCCAACATCCGGTGAAATTGCAGAGCGCGAAATTCAATCTACAGTATTATAAATATTTAACTTTCATAAAATCACAAGTGTAATACATCAAAATATTAATCCAGCCGCTGTGTCAGATTTCAAAAAGGCTTTACGGCGAAAGCAAACTATGCGATTATCTGAGGACAGCGCCCCGCATAAAAACACATGAAAAACATATTTCAACCAGGCAGGTGCGACACGAAAGTCAGAAATAGCGATATAAAAAATCCCTTACCTTCGATGATCTTCTTCTGTTGGAACTCCAAAAGGTCCCTGTTACATCCCAAATGGTCCTTTTGTTCAATAATGTCTTTCTTTATATCCATAAAACTCACTTTAGCTGGGGGACTTCAGCCAATAATCCACCCAGTTTCCCTCCATCAAAATGCATACAAAATGAATCCCAACTGTTACTAATAAACTTTTCCAAAACAAGTCAAACAACATTTATAATCAAACCTTAGGTACCCTAATTCGTAAATAAACGATAAAATTTAAGACGGAGAATCGTTATTGTCTTTACCGGAGAAAAATACCAAAGAACGCGCTCTCCTCCACGAGCTCATTTTTCCAAAAACCAGCCTGAAACTCTCTCTAAAGACTATTGACATCTAGTGGAAGCCCTAGGAACTGCGATCTGGGCGGACTTGGCCTTATATTAAAAGTGATGGCCATTGAAAATAGTGGTAGGCTGAATATTTTTTGGGGGGGATGGTTTGTCCTCAGGGTTTCACCTGCCATATCAATTCTGTTATACTCACAGAAATAATTTTAACAGTTTTAGAAACTGGAGAACAGGAGATGCTGGAGAACATGTTCTTGAGCCGAGCGGGAAAAGACAAGGATGTCGTCGAGGTAGACGAACATGAACTGGTTCAACATATCCCGGAGAATGTCATTAACCAGGGCCTGGAACATAGCAGGAGCATTGGTCAAACCAAACGGCATCACCAGGTATTCATAGTGTCCGCTAGCAGTGTTGAATTCTGTCTTCCACTTGTCACCTTCCTGTATCCGTACCAGGTGGTAGGCATTCCGCAGGTCTAACTTAGAGAAGATAGTGGCCCCATGGAGCAGCACGAAAGCTGAGGCGATGAGGGGTAGCGGTTCTTAACTGTGATGTCATTGAGGCCCCGGTAGTCGATGCATGGGCTCAGAGTTTTGTCCTTCTTCAGAGCCCACAGGAATACGTCCCGGGGCAGGCAGCACTGATTCTGGCAATGGGTGTGGCAGAATGGCCTCCAGCCCACGATTGTACCAGCAATCAAGTTGATAAGGGGATTGTGGTGCTGGAGCCAAGAAAACCCCAAATACTACGGGAACCTGAGGAGACTTGATGAGCATAAACTGCATAGACTCACTGTGGTTCCTGGGCACACGCAGGTGGATAGGAGTAGTATTGTAGGTAACCCTGCCTATAGAGCTCCCATCCAGTGCTCTTGGACTGGAGAGGGGCTGAGTGGGGATGTCCAGCTCAGACACCAGGGTGGTGTCCACGAAACTCTCGTCAGCCCAAGAGTCAATGAGAACCCGGAGAGATTTAGACTGGTCGCACCATAGCAGGATGGCATGGGAGAGGTGTGTGAGTAGGGGAGAAGAAAAACTCTCTCTATGGCCCACCAGAGTAATCTTACCTACTGATGAGCCTGGTCTCTTTAAAGGACAGGTAGGCACATATTGACCGGCAGTTCCACAATACAGACAACTCTGGGTGTTAAGTCTGTGTAAGCGTTCGACTGGAGACAGCCTAGCTCTCCCGAGTTGCATTTGCTCCGAAAAAGGTGAGTCGGCAGACCTCGGAGACTCTCGAGGAAACTCGGGTAAGCTTGGATCCTCTCTTGGACATAGATGCTGGGGATCCTTGGGCAAGGTGGGATCCTTGGGCAACTGATTGGGACCGGAATCAGACCTCCTTTCCCTCCTACGTTCCCGTAGCCGCCCATCGATCCGGATGGTCAAGGTGATAAGCAAATTGAGACCCGTAGGCAACTTCTGATAATCCATGAAGGAATGTGTCGAACAGGGATTCCAAATTCCAGGCACTCTAGGCAGCCAACGTGCGGAAATCAACCGCATAGTCTTGGCGACGCTGGAGTAACTTCCGGGCAGCCTCTCTCCCGGACAACGAAGAGTTCAAAACCTTTTTTCACCTCAGCCACTAACTCCTCAAGGCTGAAACACACGGCAGATTGTTGTTCCCACACCGCAGTATGGGAGCCCTCCCGAACATTAGCGCTATCTTCGAGCGGTCCGAAGGAAAGGGCTGCAGCTCAAAGTTGAGGGAACATTGGGAGAGAAATGCCTGACAGGTTCCTAACCCTCCAGTGAAGCATCCCGGAGGAGGTAGGCAGGGTTCTCATGTAGCCAGGGTAGCTTGGAGAGACGCACTACTGACAGCAGTGTTACAGGGGGGCTGGGAGGCTACTGTCATGGCCGGCGGCCTCACAGATAATCTGTGTAATTTCCCCAGCAATGTATTCAAGGCACAGTCATGGACTTCTGCCAAGGTCCGAAAGGTACAGAACGGCTCGGGGTCAGGGCAGGCAGACGTCAGTAATCCAGGGTGGTGTGACAAGGTACAGAACAGCAGGTAGGCTCAGGGTCAGGGCAGGCAGACGTCCGTAATCCAGGGTGGTGTGACAAGGTACAGAACAGCAAGTAGGCTCAGGGTCAGGGCAGGCAGAATGATCAAAACCGGGAAAAGTAGACAGGGACAACGCCGGTATGCTTGACGAGGCAAGACGAACTGGAAACAGAAAACACAGGTATAAATGCACAAGGGATAACGGGGACAATGGAAGACACCTGGAGGTTGTCACGTTCTGACCTTCATTTCCTTTGTTTTGTCTTTATTTAGTATGGTCAGGGCGTGAGTTGGGGTGGGCAGTCTATGTTTTGTGTTTCTATGTTTTTCTATTTCTGTGTTTGGTCTGATATGGTTCTCAATCAGAGGCAGCTGTTTATCGTTGTCCCTGATTGAGAACCATATTTAGGTAGCCTGGTTTTCACTGTTGGTTTGTGGGTGTTTGTTTCCGTGTCTGTTCGCCACACGGTATTCTTTCGGCTTGGTTAATTCAAGTATTCGTTTATTGTTTTGTATTCTTAGTGTTCAGTTTATGTTTTTAAAATAAACGACATGAAAACTTACCACGTCGTATCTTGGTCCGATCCTTACTCCTCTGAAGAGGCAATCTGCCGTTACAGAGGTGGGCGGAGACAAGCACAAGACAGGTGAAACAGATCAGGGTGTGACATCTAAACAGTTGATGTTAACATATGTCTGTTACTTGAACTTTGTGAAACCTTTATTTGGGCTGCAATTTCTGAGGCTGGTAACTCTAATGAACTTATCCTCTGCAGCAAAGGTAACTCTGGGTCTTCAATTCCTGTGGCGGTCCTCTATAGAGCCAGTTTCATCATAGCGCTCGATGGTTTTTGCAACTGCACTTGAATAAATTGACTGACCTTCATGTCTTAAAATAATTATTGTCTCTTTTCTTATTTGAGCTGTCCTTGCCATAATATGGACTCAGTATTTACCAAATAGTGCTGATTTGGCTCAAACACATAAAGAAGGAAAGAAATTCCAAAAATGTATTTTTAAGAAGGCACACCTGTTAATTGAAATGGATTCCAGGTGACATCCTCATGAATCTGGCTGAGAGAATGCCAAGAGTGTGTTCATCAAGGCAAAGGGTAGCTATTTGATGAATCTCAAATATAAAAATACAGTGCCTTGCGAAAGTATTCGGCCCCCTTGAACTTTGCGACCTTTTGCCACATTTCAGGCTTCAAACATAAATATATAAAACTGTATTTTTTTTGTGAAGAATCAACAACAAGTGGGACACAATCATGAAGTGGAATGACATTTATTGGATATTTCAAACTTTTTTAACAAATCAAAAACTGAAAAATTGGGCGTGCAAAATTATTCAGCCCCCTTAAGTTAATACTTTGTAGCGCCACCTTTTGCTGCGATTACAGCTGTAAGTCGCTTGGGGTATGTCTCTATCAGTTTTGCACATCGAGAGACTGACATTTTTTCCCATTCCTCCTTGCAAAACAGCTCGAGCTCAGTGAGGTTGGATGGAGAGCATTTGTGAACAGCAGTTTTCAGTTCTTTCCACAGATTCTCGATTGGATTCAGGTCTGGACTTTGACTTTGGCCATTCTAACACCTGGATATGTTTATTTTTGAACCATTCCATTGTAGATTTTGCTTTATGTTTTGGATCATTGTCTTGTTGGAAGACAAATCTCCGTCCCAGTCTCAGGTCTTTTGCAGACTCCATCAGGTTTTCTTCCAGAATGGTCCTGTATTTGGCTCCATCCATCTTCCCATCAATTTTAACCATCGTCCCTGTCCCTGCTGAAGAAAAGCAGGCCCAAACCATGATGCTGCCACCACCATGTTTGACAGTGGGGATGGTGTGTTCAGCTGTGTTGCTTTTACGCCAAACATAACGTTTTGCATTGTTGCCAAAAAGTTCAATTTTGGTTTCATCTGACCAGAGCACCTTCTTCCACATGTTTGGTGTGTCTCCCAGGTGGCTTGTGGCAAACTTTAAACAACACTTTTTATGGATATCTTTAAGTAATGGCTTTCTTCTTGCCACTCTTCCATAAAGGCCAGATTTGTGCAATATACGACTGATTGTTGTCCTATGGACAGAGTCTCCCACCTCAGCTGTAGATCTCTGCAGTTCATCCAGAGTGATCATGGGCCTCTTGGCTGCATCTCTGATCAGTCTTCTCCTTGTATGAGCTGAAAGTTTAGAGGGACGGCCAGGTCTTGGTAGATTTGCAGTGGTCTGATACTCCTTCCATTTCAATATTATCGCTTGCACAGTGCTCCTTGTGATGTTTAAAGCTTGGGAAATCTTTTTGTATCCAAATCCGGCTTTACACTTCTTCACAACAGTATCTCGGACCTGCCTGATGTGTTCCTTGTTCTTCATGATGCTCTCTGCGCTTTTAACGGACCTCTGAGACTATCACAGTGCAGGTGCATTAATACGAGACTTGATTACACACAGGTGGATTGTATTTATCATCATTAGTCATTTAGGTCAACATTGGATCATTCAGAGATCCTCACTGAACTTCTGGAGAGAGTTTGCTGCACTGAAAGTAAAGGGGCTGAATAATTTTGCACGCCCAATTTTTCAGTTTTTGATTTGTTAAAAAAGTTTGAAATATCCAATAAATGTCGTTCCACTTCATGATTGTGTCCCACTTGTCGTTGATTCTTCACAAAAAAATACAGTTTTATATATTTATGTTTGAAGCCTGAAATGTGGCAAAAGGTCGCAAAGTTCAAGGGGGCCGAATACTTTCGCAAGGCACTGTATATTTTTATTTGTTTAACAATTTGTTGGTTCCTACATGATTCCATATGTGTTATTTCATAGTTTTGATATCTTCACTATTATTCTACAATGTAGAAAAAAAAAAAAAACTTTGAATGAGTAGATGTTCTAAAGCTTTTGACAGGCAGTTTACATATTTATATACAAGACTTATGAGAGCGTAGGATAGCAACTAGCTCACCACAGAACATGATGCATTGTCCTTTAGCATCCAATGTGACTTACAGTCCATATGACACAAATTTAATATACAGTATGTGGCCCACGCCAGAATGAATCAAACCTACAACCCTGGTTTTGTCAGCACCACTCTCTAACCCACTGCGCCATTGGATCGATTATCACCCCTGCATTCAATATTGGACAGATGAATGGAATGAATAGGCCGCCGTGATCTTAGCTCAACACTAGGCCTGGCGAACTTGACGAGGTCGTTAGACATTTCAGATTATCCATCAGATTCTGTTAACCTCGTGAATCCATCCTGGTGAACCACAATGGAAATCACAATTAGCAAGTCAATGGTTAAGCTTTATCCTATTTAAAAAATATATATATATATATTGTATTCTGTGGGAAGTGAATTGTCATCAGCTCTGCAGATCCATTTAGTGGAGATTTACATTAGAAAGCTTTCCTTTGCCCCTGGCAAAAACTACAACTGTGCCCATTCCAGAGCGCAGGGCACTTTAGTCACTCAGGTTAGCTGGAACTAGCTGGGCGGAGTTGGACTTTTTCTTTTATTTTGGGCAAGTTTTGAGTGTCGCTGTACATCACAAGAAAACTCTCCAGATGTTTAGCCCCTGAACGAAGACACACATCATGTATCTTGTGTGGGCATTGTTCATTTTTGTTGTGTCATTCATGTTCATTCTCTTACCAAAGCTAAACTATCATCGCTGTGTGATAAGTAAAGTTAGTACATTGTGGGCACAAGGTGACGGCCGCAAGAGCATACAAAACCTCACTGTGGCAAACACACAGGTTACAGGGATAGATCAGCTGTGTGTATAGACAACCATTGATTAGAGAGAAGGGTTGAAGTAGGGGGTCTTTCTTCCGAACAGTTACATCAAACTCCATTTAGTTCTTTCATGTGGCTATAGCCTACGCAAGGTGAACATTGTTCAGCATGCACACTACCTCACTGCAGTAAACATACACATTACAGGCACACATGTCTTTCTCCTGAATTTGAATGTGGCTTTACAAGTTGACTCCACCCAGAACATACAGCACCCCAGTGAGACTGTAGTGTTTGTAGAGGCGGAGGCGTGTCCTGAGACCATCAGACAATGTTAATGTTATTCTGATGTACTACTCTTGGGAAAGAAAGGCCTCTGGATGTAGACTCTGGTTTAATCATAGCTTGAATATCTATGTCAAACACACCAGGACATCAATATGAAGGATTATAGATGGTGCAAAACACATTAAATAGCTCTGATTTAGTTCTACCCAAGGGGCTATAGCCCTCTATTTGAAGAGATACAGGCCTATATGATGAAATTGAACCATTGCAGACGTGGTTGTATTGACAACATAGAATTACAGTGCCTTGCGAAAGTATTCGGCCCCCTTGAACTTTGCGACCTTTTGCCACATTTCAGGCTTCAAACATAAAGATATAAAACTGTATTTTTTTGTGAAGAATCAACAACAAGTGGGACACAATCATGAAGTGGAACGACATTTATTGGATATTTCAAACTTTTTTAACAAATCAAAAACTGAAAAGTTTAAAGCCGGATTTGGATACAAAAAGATTTCCCAAGCTTTAAACATCCCAAGGAGCACTGTGCAAGCGATAATATTGAAATGGAAGGAGTATCAGACCACTGCAAATCTACCAAGACCTGGCCATCCCTCTAAACTTTCAGCTCATACAAGGAGAAGACTGATCAGAGATGCAGCCAAGAGGCCCATGATCACTCTGGATGAACTGCAGAGATCTACAGCTGAGGTGGGAGACTCTGTCCATAGGACAACAATCAGTCGTATATTGCACAAATCTGGCCTTTATGGAAGAGTGGCAAGAAGAAAGCCATTACTTAAAGATATCCATAAAAAGTGTTGTTTAAAGTTTGCCACAAGCCACCTGGGAGACACACCAAACATGTGGAAGAAGGTGCTCTGGTCAGATGAAACCAAAATGAACTTTTTGGCAACAATGCAAAATGTTATGTTTGGCGTAAAAGCAACACAGCTGAACACACCATCCCCACTGTCAAACATGGTGGTGGCAGCATCATGGTTTGGGCCTGCTTTTCTTCAGCAGGGACAGGGAAGATGGTTAAAATTGATGGGAAGATGGATGGAGCCAAATACAGGACCATTCTGGAAGAAAACCTGATGGAGTCTGCAAAAGACCTGAGACTGGGATGGAGATTTGTCTTCCAACAAGACAATGATCCAAAACATAAAGCAAAATCTACAATGGAATGGTTAAAAAATAAACATATCCAGGTGTTAGAATGGCCAAGTCAAAGTCCAGACCTGAATCCAATCGAGAATCTGTGGAAAGAACTGAAAACTGCTGTTCACAAATGCTCTCCATCCAACCTCACTGAGCTCGAGCTGTTTTGCAAGGAGGAATGGGAAAAAATTTCAGTCTCTCGATGTGCAAAACTGATAGACATACCCCAAGCGACTTACAGCTGTAATCGCAGCAAAAGGTGGCGCTACAAAGTATTAACTTAAGGGGGCTGAATAATTTTGCACGCCCAATTTTTCAGTTTTTGATTTGTTAAAAAAGTTTGAAATATCCAATAAATGTCGTTCCACTTCATGATTGTGTCCCACTTGTTGTTGATTCTTCACAAAAAAATACAGTTTTATATCTTTATGTTTGAAGCCTGAAATGTGGCAAAAGGTCGCAAAGTTCAAGGGGGCCGAATACTTTCGCAAGGCACTGTATATACACTGAGTGCACATTATGGACACCAGCTCTTTCCATGACAGACTGACCAGGTGAATCCAGGTGAAAGCTATGATCCCTTCTTGATGTCACTTTTTAAACCCACTTCAATCAGTGAAGATGAAGGGGAGGAGACAGGTTAAAAAATAATTTGAGACATGTGTCATTCAGAGGGTGAATGGGCAGGACAAAATATTTAAGTGCTTTTGAATGGGGTATGGTAGCAGGTGCCAGGTGCACCAGTTTGTGTCAAGAACTGCAACGCTGCTGGGTTTTTCACACTCAACTGTTTCCTGTGTGTGTATCAAGAATGGACATCCATCCAAATTGAAACAACTGTAGGAGGCATATGAGTCAACATCGGCTAGCATTCTGGTGGAATGCTTTCGACACCTCGTGGAGTCCACAGATTGAGGCTGCTATGAGGGCAAAAGGGGGGGGGCATGCAACTCAATATTAGGAAGGTGTTCTTAATATTTTGTACACTCAGTGCATACACTCCACCAGTATATATACAGTACCAGTCAAAAGTTTGGACACGCCTACTCATTCAAGGGTTTTTCTTAATTTTTTAAACTATTTTCTACATTGTAGAATAATTGTGAAGACATCAAATCTATGAAATAACACATATGGAATCATGTAGCAACCAGAAAAGTGTTAAACAAATAAAAATATATTTTACATTTGAGATTCTTCAAAGTAGCAACCCTTTGCTTTGATGACAGCTTTGCACACTCTTTGCATTCTCTCAACCAGCTTCATGAGGTAGTCACCTGGAATGCATTTCAATTAACAGGTGTGCCTTCTTAAAAGTTAATTTGTGGAATTTCTTTCCATCTTAATGCATTTGAGCCAATCAGTTGTGTTGTAACAAGGTAGGGTTGGTATACAGAAGGTATCCCATTTTGGTAAAAGACCGAGTCCATATTATGGCAAGCACAGCTCAAATAAGCAAAGAGAAATGACAGTCCATCATTACTTTAAGACATGAAGGTCAGTCAATTCGGAGAACTTTGAAAGTTTCTTCAAGTTCAGTCGCAAAAACCATCAATCGCTATCATGAAATTGGCTCTCATGAGGACCGCCACAGGAAAGGAAGACCCAGAGTTACCTCTGCTGCAGAGGATAAGCTCAGTAGAGTTACCATCCTTAGAAATTGCAGACCAAATAAATGCTTCAAAGTTCAAGTAACAGACACATCTCAACATCAACTGTTCAGAGGAGACTGCATGAATCAGGTCTTCATGGTCGAATTGCTGCAAAGAAGCCCATTTTTATTCTGGGCTTCTTAACTAACTCATCAATATGCTTTTTAAAAGACAGCTTTTCATCTTTTCATTGTATTTTTATTGAAACTTTATTTAACAAGGCAAGTACATATGCTTAAATCATCAGAGTCATTTTTTGCACTCTAAAGAACATTTTCTTAGTTTTACATGCATTCAATAATAATTTCAGGTCAATAAAGTGTTTCTGTAATTCAATGAAGACAGACTGTATTTCAGATAGAGCCTGGTCAACCATATCCTCGGCAGTGCAGAACATTTGATATTGTTAATGTAAACATTTAGAAGTACAGGACCTAAATATGGCAGAATTAGGCTGAGAGCTCCTGTAAATATTGTACATACTTAGTTGATTTTTATCTTTTTTTTTTCAGTTTTTGCCCGATAACTAATTTGATTTTGAGCCAATATATATACTGTAGTTGCCTTTAAAGTTGCTAAAATGATGTCATGTCAATTTGTTTGGGTTGCTTGGCTAGCTAGCTAGCTGACTGTTAGCATTCAAACAAAAGATGCAGCACCTGCTTCTTCACCCAGCCATGGCTATGAGTGAACGGCAGTGTGGTGATAACAGAAGGCTCCCTCGTAGTAAGGAAAACGTTATACTCTGGACTGGTGTGTGGTTTGCTTTTAATGAAGCTTTTGTGGAGTGTTTTTAGCACCCATAACGGCAGCAAAAGAAGCATCACCCAAGTGGGTGCTACACATCGTTAGTGGAGGAGTCATCCAGTCGCTATGGAGGGAGCTGAGGATTTACGAGAACAACGAGCAAGCCAACTCCATTATCACCATCATCTCTACCACTCGCATGCCAGAAGAATAGGTGCCTTCACCAGGAGCAGGAACTCTCTGAAGCTAGTAGAGACCTGGATGTTCTCCATTTCTGTTTCCTTCAGCTACTGTACTGTTTATTTTTCGTCTGTATACTGCAATTCAGCTTTTAGAGGCAAATGTGTACTAGACAGCCAAACCAATAATACAATCCTTGATATATTCAACCAGTTATTTTCCTCCGTCAATCCTAATCCCATGGGAATTGTGTTGGGATTATAAACAAAATGCCCATTTTGGACATGGATTTGCATGTTTGGATTAGTAAAGCCATGTAATGGATGCTCGTGTTTGTAGAAAAAGCGCCTCCATCTTGTTCCGACACACATTAAAGCGATGCTCGGTTCCCCTTTTCACAAATGTACATTACTCATCTTCGGCTCTGCGGTCCCAGATAATTTAGTTCTGAAAAAAATTGGCTTTGCTCGCTATATCAGGCAGAAACACATGTCAAAGTCTAGAAGACTCCCAAGTCCACATTTTCTGCTTCAGAAGCGAAGCTCCGCACTACCGCCTCGATGAGCAACTTAACAACAGACATCCTATCCTCTGTGTTCATTCATTTGCATCACGGGATTTAAGAAGTGAGTGTAGAGAGATACAGTGGATTGTGAAATCCTTGAGCCTTTAAGTAGCATACATAGTATCACATATCCAGTTGATTCTCAACCTGCCTCCATGTTTCCTTTCACATATTGCAGCAAATAAATCCAGCAAATTTTGAATAACAGAACATGATATTCTCTTCTCCTCCTCTTCCACTTCACGCGTCCTTCCCTCTTTTCTTTGACAAAAAGAAGCCAAACGTACAGTAGTCCTCTGGGCGATCATGTATTATGTATCTCCACACACATTTGCTTATCTAATAGGAGCGTATCGTCTCTGTTATTTAGGAAGCTTAGGGAAGAGAACGCCCCTGGGCCTCGCCTGGTTCTAATCCTCAGATCTGGCCCATGATGTCACATCTCTCCTGGGAACGGGAAGAAATTCAGTGGCTCAAGGCGACGACTCTTGTCTCGTAGCTCAACGTGGAGAGGCTCTGTGTTACTTTAAATATACAGTCTGGAATTCGAAACCCAACAAATTGGTAGCCCCACCACTTGTTTTTGAATATCGCTGAGGGATAGGTCTGGGGAAATGTAACCTCTCAAATAAATAGAGGGCGCTCTAATCCCAGACCGTAGCTTTCAAAGCTTGGAGAGAAAAGGCTCTGAATAGCCTTGGCAGAGACAATACAGATGGGTGTTTTAGACCTTAATGCCTGAAGGGCCAGAAAGTACTACACTCTTGGTTATTCGGTTGTCCCCAAATGAGAATCATTTTTGGTTCCAGGTAGAACCATTTTGGGTTCCATGTATAACCTTCTACATACCTGGAACAAGAAGGGTTATTTAAAGGGGACTCCTATCGGGTTCTTGCACCTTGTTTTCTAAGAGTGTATTCACCATATAATAACAGCTAGATGTGGGTTGAGTCACTGATGTGATCTTCCTGTCTGGGTTGGCGCCCCCCCTTGGGTTGTGCTGTGGCGGAGATCTTTGTGGGCTATACTCGGCCTTGTCTCAGGATGGTAAGTTGGTGGTTGACGATATCCCTCTAGTTGTGTGGGGGCTGTGCTTTGGCAAAGTGGATGGGGTTATGTCCTTCCTGTTTGGCCCTGTCCGGGGGTGTCCTCGGATGGGGCCACAGTGTCTCCTTATCCCTCCTCTCTCAGCCTCCAGTATTTATGCTGCAGTAGTTTATGTGTCGGGGGGCTAGGGTCAGTTTGTTATATCTGGAGTACTTCTCCTGTCCTATCCGGTGTCCTGTGTGAATTTAAGTATGCTCTCTCTAATTCTATCTTTCTCTCTTTCTTTCTCTCTCTCGGAGGACCTGAGCCCTAGGACCATGCCTCAGGACTACCTGACATGATGACTCCTTGCTGTCCCCAGTCCACCTGGCTGTGCTGCTGCTCCAGTTTCAACTGTTCTGCCTGTGATTATTATTATTTGACCATGCTGGTCATTTATGAACATTTGAACATCTTGGCCATCTTCTGTTATAATCTCCACCCGGCAGAGCCAGAAGACGACTGGCCACCCCACATAGCCTGGTTCCTCTCTAGGTTTCTTCCTAGGTTTTGGCCTTTCTAGGGAGTTTTTCCTAGCCACCGTGCTTCTACGCCTGCATTGCTTGCTGTTTGGGGTTTTAGGCTGGGTTTCTGTACAGCACTTTGAGATATCAGCTGATGTACGAAGGGCTGTATAAATACATTTGATTTGATTAAAGGGAAGCACCATATTGGCATTACAAAGTATTTCCAAAGCACAAATTAGCCTAGATTAAGGGCTAATGTCTGGATTCAGTTGGGATTCCAAATAATTTCAAAATGATTCAGCTTTGAAAACATAAAACTGTGCACCCTTCTGTATGTATTGTAAAAAGAAATGGACCGGCCAAAGGGCAGTTTGGGCAAATGCCAGAAGAGCTAGTCCATCTTTAAATGGTGTTTTTGCACAGAATTGTCACATATTATTATATATTTGGCTAGAATTAGTCTATATTTGGCTTGGGGGAGGCCTCGAAGGAAAGAATGGGCCGGTGTGGGGGCCTTGAGGACCATTATGGGCTGGTGTGTTAGAAATGCTTGGGTTCCAGTCCGTCGCTCATTCAGTACGTATAAGTCTCTACAATAGTGGTCCTCTACAATAGTGGAGGGGACAATTCCCAGCATATGACCCAGCGCTGGAAATCACTGTGGGGACAGAGAGACAAATCAGTGGAGCAGCATGGAGACGGTGGCATTCATCAATGATAGATGGCCTCACTCCCAGCCAGCACACTGTGGAGACGACAGTACGGTAGAGCACACTGAGACGCACAGAGACATGCATGGGAGTCAGAAGACACACACATATGGCTCTTTCTTGTCTTTCTTTCTGCCTCTCTCTCTCTCTCTCTCTCTCTCTCTCTCTCACACACACACACACACACACACACACCATCTGCTGTTCTGTCACACGCACCATCAACCCATCTACCTAAAACACTTTTAAAAAATTATTTCAGATATATTAGAAATAAATCTCTTCATGTACAACAATGTTTTACCTCGCATAGCTCAACCATAAGGCCTCAATTCAATCAACTCACAAGCTGTTCCTCAATGTATATTGATGCAAAACCACACCCGTCCTTAGTTAGCTAAAATACCATACATGAAGCTGCAGTGTGGTTATCCTTTATTTGCAATGTATTGACTTTAGGCCGTATTGTATTCAATGGTTAATATCAAGTTGTCCACTTGTTTGAAATGAGACGACTAAATAGACATCTTCGGTTAGAGAAGACTTTGACATAATAATTACAGTGTGTTTTCATCAATGTCATTAAGAAGACAATAGTCTTTACAAGTGCCTGTCAGTCTGCCCCAATTCATAAATACATAATATGTACATACGCCACAGAAAGGCGGTCATTACTCAATTCAAAAGGTTTCTGCTTTTACCTCAGATATGAGATAAAGGGATCAGGTAATGTGTTTCGATCTGGATATTGCATATTGAATGAATTATGTGTCAAATAAACAATATCTGTAATATCCGGATCTGGCCCACGAGTACATTCAATTCCTGCCCGTGGGAAGTTTGTATTTTGGGGTACAAAAACACTCTAGGCCACTCTGGAACGTCTAATCGGATAAAAATGATTTAGTAAGGATAATGGACCTATAGCACCAGTTAAAAGTACTGGATATATTTACAAATATCTGCCCTTTTTCCAGGCTCGCAAATTGCTTTTGACGAACAAATCTGTCCTACAAAACAAAATCTGGGCTGCCCACCACTGCATTTTTCTTATCCCAATGTGGCCCTCGAGTCAAAATGATTGTCCACGCCTGGCCTAGGAAATAGCTTGGGGAACTAACACAAATCTTCAGATGTCAGACAAGATTCACCAAACTCCTCTGTTACAATAGGACCACTCCAGCTCAAGCTGCTATGCAGGCTACGCCATACATAATTGCCAACTTGCTCTAATTGTTCTTATGGTTAAACATATGGTAAGACATATTAATAGGCACAATTGAATAATACAATTACAACATTTTGGTGAAATGTCCCTTTTAGAGTGATGAGTCATAAATAGACCTTGCTCAGAGGACACCCAGAGGGCCAGAGGGAACCAATCAAAGCCCAGTGTGAGGGTCAGTGTCCATTATGTGAGAGCACAACTCTCATTAACATTCAGATGTGGTCAGACAGCAGGACACTACAAGTTTGATTAGTTATTTATTTCATAATAGGCTAAGGTTGCCCCTACACTCTGATTTTGGGTCAGTTTTGCATTTCCCCCACTAATGGTAAAGCTTTGGATTAGGGGAGGGTAAGCTGATGTTAGATCTGTACCTAAGGAAAACTTCACCCCAGAGCATAGAAGTTGCCCATGGATCAGCTAACCATCCCCAAATCCTGACCATAACCATTAGGGGCTAAATGAAAAACTGACCTTAGATCAGCTTCTAGAAAGTCTAAGGACAACTTTACCTTACCCAGCAACATAAAAGCACACCTCAGTGACTTTTTGACCTGTTGTTCACATCAGAGACATCAGGGACAACACACACAGACTGACTCATCTCATATTTATGAGTTAATTGTCTGATGCTCTTTCCCTCCCTCCATCCATCTCTTCCCGTCATCTCTGTTGTCCGCCGCTCTCTCGTTTGAAACCTTTCAGAAGGCTAATGATTATGCGGTTGACATGTGGACTGACAGATTGGAGATCGAGAGAGAGAGAGAGAGAGAGAGAGAGAGACACTCTGATCTCACACCTGTCTCCCATGTGGCCTCTCCACTATGGACTCCTATTTGCAATTCAGCAGCCATTAAACATGGCCTTCATCAGTGTTAAACTCCCACACGAGCGAAAATTCACTTGTTTTAGCTGAAAGACAATGCCCAGAGCTTACCCATGATCTTGCACAACAGTTTAAGTAAATAAGTCATAATTTTAGTCAAAGTATGATATATTTAGTTACTCGCTTACTATACAGTCTTGGCCAAAAGTTTTGAGAATGACACAAATATACATTTTCAGTCTGCTGCCTCAGTTTGTATGATGGCAAGTTGCATATACTCCAGTATGAAGAGTGATCAGATGAATTGCAATTAATTGCAAAGTCCCACTTTGCCATGCAAATGAACTGAATCCCCCCAAAACACTTCCACTGCATTTCAGCCTTGCCACAAAAGGACCAGCTGACATCATGTCAGTGATTCTCTCGTTAACACAGGCGTGAGTGTTGACGAGGACAAGGCTGGAGATCACTCTGTCATGCTGATTGAGTTCGAATAACAGACTGGAAGCATCAAAAGGTGCTTGAAATCAATATTCTTCCTCTGTCAACCATGGCTACCTGCAAGGAAACACGTGCCATCATCATTGCTTTGCACAAAAAGGGCTTGACAGGCAAGGATATTGCTGCCAGTAAGATTGCACCTAAATCAACCATTTATCGGATCATCAAGAACTTCAAGGAGAGCGGTTCAATTGTTGTGAAGAAGGCTTCAGTTGATTCAGATGCGGGATCACGGCACCACCAGTAGAGAGCTTGCTCAGGAATGGCAGCAGGCAGGTGTGAGTGCATCTGCACACCCAGTGAGGCAAATACTTTTGGAGGATGGCCTGGTGTCAAGAAGGGCAGCAAAGAAGCCACTTCTCTCCAGGAAAAACATCAGGGACAGACTGATATTCTGAAAAAGGTACAGGGATTGGACTGCTGAGGACTGGGGTAAAGTCATTTTCTCTGATGAATCCCCTTTCCGATTGTTTGGGGCATCTGGAAAAAAGCTTGTCTGGAGAAGACAAGGTGAGCGCTACCATCAGTCCTGTGTCATGCCAACAGTAAAGCATCCTGAGACCATTCATGTGTGGGGTTGCTTCTCAGCCAAAGGAGTGGGCTCACTCACAATTTTGCCTAAGAACATAGCCATGAATAAAGAATGGTACCAACACATCCTCCGAGAGCAACTTCTCCCAACCATCCAGGAACAGTTTGGTGACGAACAATGCCTTTTCCAGCATGATGGAGCACCTTGCCATAAGGCAAAAGTGATAACTAAGTGGCTCAGGGAACAAAACATCAATATTTTGGGTCCATGGCCAGGAAACTCCCCAGACCTTAATCCCATTAACAACTTGTGGTCAATCCTCAAGAGGCGGGTGGACAAACAAAACCCCACACATTCTGACAAATTCCAAGCATTGATTATGCAAGAATGGTCTGCCATCAGTCAGGATGTGGCCCAGAAGTTAATTGACAGCATGCCAGGGCAGATTGCAGTGGTCTTGAAAAAGAAGGGTAAACACTGCAAATATTGACTTATTGCATCAACTTCATGTAATAGTCAATAAAAGCCTTTGACACTTAAGAAATGCTTGTAATTATACTTCAGTATTCCATAGTAACATCTGCCAAAAATATCTAAAGACATTGAAGCAGCAAACATTGTGGAAATGTATATTTGTGTCATTCTCAAAACTTTCGGCCACGACTGTACACATTTGGCTGTCTAGCAAGCTATAGCATAGCTAACTGTGCAGTGAAGTAAGTCCATATGAAGCAAGTCAATATGTAGCTCAGTGAGTAAATTGCTGCTTTACCAGTTCTAACGCACCACCTTTTGTTGCCAAACACGACGCTGTCTTCAAAGCGTCAAGGTGTCTCTACAGTAATAAAGGTTTAAGCTGTCAAAGGGAATATTCTTGCTGGCCAATGTGATACAAAAAGCTGCAGTAATAGCAAAGTGTGCAAACTACAAAACAGAATGATGCTTTAATTAGCTTGCTTTCAAAAGGTGAGAGATTGTATGTAGCTTGTGAAGTTAGTTTATCCCTCCATTTTTCACTTCTGTGTTCAACAGAGTAATATTATGTCCCATTCAAAAGGCACCAAATGTGATAACAAATATTGTAGTTTTGCCTATGCACCATTTTCTCTTAGGATACCCATCCCAGCACCCCTCTGTGCTGCCTGGCCACAGAAGTGAAACCAAGCCAGATGGACACCTTCCTCTCGACGGAGAATGCTTTCGTAGAATTGAAGGCTATAAAGTGATCCATGGCAGGCAGACAATGTGATTTATTCACTAACTCCACCTGTGTGCCTGTTTTTCAGGAGTCAACAGACAACAATTCAGCTTCACTGAAGTTTGGTCCTGAAAAAAAGACAGTATACATATTCATTTGAGTAGCTTATTGTGAAGGTAGGCCTATGTCATAGTAAATAACATCATAACTTGAAACAAGCCCAGAAAACTGAGAAAGAAAGGATTGTCTCTCACTCTCCCAAGAAATGCAAATCAGGTCACTGTCAATAATTATCCAACCATGATGAAATCCCTACAACAAATAGGTGAAGTAGAGCAGCCTAATCAGGACTGCAACGAGGCTGTACAATCATGGGTGGCTTGACCCGGGTGTTGATGTACACAGTTTGTAGGAACGCGACAGCACTGTCTTGAATGTATACAGAAAAAGATGCCCGATTCTAACTTCTCTGGGGCTAAACTGAGAACAGCAATCTGGTCATGCATATGACCGGATCCATGACAGACATGATGACCATTAAACAACCTAACTGTGTGTTTCATGGGTCTTACAGGACTGAGGACTCCCAGGCGGTGTGATGCAGACTAAGGACAGAGGTTGAGCAAGCAGCAATATTGTAATATTGACACAAAGGAAATATATATAACACAGAATGGGTCCATTTTTCAAGTTGAGCAAACAATGTCATGAAAATTAAATTATTACAATTTACAGAAAGCCCACATGTTCATTATAGTCTACTCCTACACACAGCGTCCTATCACACATTGAATACTGACGGTTCCCAATGTTACAATGTTTAAGTGGGGCAACACTGACATTTCAATAGTTATTGGCATCCTCATGAGCACCACTGAAATTAGAACCATCTCTGTGCTATAACAAGCGGCCACTTCTTCCTCTCTTTGCTAGCCGGGTTGTTTAGGTAGCTAACAAGCAAGCTATATTTCGAGTAAAGTAGCTAGCTACTAACTACGTAACCTTTTCTCTTCAAATAATTAAGTTATCAGAAAAACAGCCGAATGATAGCTAGTTAGCTAGCATAGTTACATGTACTCTTATGCTTAAAACAACCTTGGAACCAATTATCCATAGTTAGTGGTAGCTACCTGGCTAGCTAGCTAGCGTTATTGGTTAGCTAGTCTTTAACTTCACTGGTAAAACTGCATTATTACTGCTAAATTCTATATTTATCCTTGATCATTAAATTCCATTGCAGAAGAGGGAGGAAGAGAGTGGATGGTCCTCCTCCTTTTTGTAGCTGGCTGTGCTGTGTTCCGTAGTAATTAGTGAAGAAAGCTACCCTGGCTTTTTGGTTTATTTACAATTTGCGGCATGTGGGCTGTGCCAGAGACCATATGGGCTGTGCACACGGAGGAAAGGTGGCGATGCCCAATTAATCAATATTTATACAAAGCCATACGTCGGTGATTGGAGGGTGGAACTAAACCAACATTTCCGCACTAGGACATGAATTACATTGAAATAGTGGCGGTAACTTCCTCTGGAGGGATCCTTTAATGACATATGCCCAGCTCTCAATTAGTGAAAGCATCATAACAAACACAGGCAAGCTAATGAGAACATTTGATATTGAAACACTGTGTATAAATTCTAATGAATATCAGATATGACATGGAGCAAACATAAACGTACTTGTCTTCTCTAGTACAGATGTCTGCTTTCTTGAAGAAGGTTTTACTTGCAGTAACTATTTTTTGCCCAGCTTAGTTGACTTCACAGACTTTAAAGGGATTCTTCAGGAAACTTTCCCAGAGTCAGATGAAATCGTGGATGCCATTTTTATGTCTCTGCGTGCAGTTTGAAGGATGTTGCTAACTAGCGCAGCGCAATTGTTAACTAGCGTTATTACAATGACTGGAAGTCTATGCGTATCTGCTAGCTTGTGCTAATGCTAGTTAGCATTGGCTCGTGAAATTACCTCTAACTTCCTGCACACTGGACACAGTGACATAAAAATGCTATCCATGAGTTCATCTGACTCTGGGGACGTAGATAAAGGGCCTCATTGCCAAAATCCCGAAGTATCCCTTTAAGTCACTCTAGAGAAGAGCGTGTGCTGCTAAATATGAAATGCAATATAAACAGCAGCATAATAGCGATAAGCTAACCTAATTAAGCTGTCATTTATTTGCATCTCTCTCCGTGGATGAAACTTAATTGTGTTTTCTCAATGTGCCTCTTTGACCGAATAAGAATGACCTGAACTGTCAAGCATGCAACCTTCTCCGACGGCCGCAATCGATACATTCTCGCCCATGACACTGCAAACAAACTACTGTTTACTTTACGCTGGAACATCTCACTCAGAAAGGTCAATAGACTGTCCCTGTTACTGATAGGATGAGAGAGCTGGCCCCTGTCCTTTCCACCATAGATATATCTAGTGGGGGCGTCTTTATGTACTGTACTCTCTCTTTACTCTCGCCCGTCTCTCTCTTTCTCTTTCACCATCGCACTCTCTCTCTCTCTCTCTGTGGCTCTTTCTAACCCGCAGTCTGCGATATCTGTGCCCTCTTCACGCAATCAAGCTTGATAACCTGTTAGTGTGTAAGTGAGTGAGTGTGTGTGTGATAGAGTGTGTTGCACTGCACCCGCCCCTTCATATGGTTAACCTACAGTATCCTTCCTCAAAGAGACAAGTCCAAACAAAGCTTTATCAGGGAACAGAGCGGCTCCCCTTCGAAGGCCTAGAGAACGTGTCGGTGCAAAGCGAACTGCACCCAGCTCAGCCCTCTCAGGGTTTGCGTGCAAAACACCACAGCTAAGCCACTGAGGAGAAAGTGGCAACAGCGGTAGCCATTGAACTGTGAGGAGAATGAAGGCTGAGGATGAAGCTCTTCAGCTCTGTGTATGACACAGGAGGTTGGTGGCACCATAATTGGGGAGGACGGGCACGTGGTAATAGCTGGAGCGGAGTAGGTGGAAAGGTATCAACAACATCAAACACCTTCCTCCCAGGTGTCTGATGCCATTCCATTCACTACGTTCCAGACATTATTATGATCCCTCCTCCTCTCAGCAGCCTCCACTGGTGTATGACTGCACCTGGGAACAAGATGTAGTAATATAACCAAGCCCTCTGAAAAACCATGTCCATGTTCATTAGACACAACACAGAAAAAAAAAGTCCAAAACGGAGAGGTACTCTCAACTTGTCCAATAGGAAATGCTCATTTTCTGTTGCAAAACGTTTGCTACGGTGTGCACTTAGGAACACAACCCAGGATCTCAATGATTATAGGTGCAACATTTGGCATATTATGTAATGACATACTTCGAACCTCAACAAACTTGATTTCTCTTCTGTGATTGAAGCTATGAGTGCTTTGGATTGTTGATCTGACTTAGAGCACTGTATTCCCATTAGATAACATCAAGCCTTAGCCATTTCTATGAATTCATTTAGCACCCACTTTTATCCAAATCGACTTAAAGAACTGTCACCATTAACACGTACAGTATATTTAATATATGTGGCCATTGGGGGAATTGAACCCACAAGCCTGGTGTTGCTAACAACATGCTCTACTAACTCTAAAACTCTAGAACCATATCAGAGGAATTTCTAACCTACTGTATATAACTACATTAAGGCTTCTCCAAACCTGTCTGGAATGATTCCCCCTCCTCAGTCCAATAGTCATAGAAGGCATATCCAGGTCCCTCTTCACATATACATATTTTTTGCCATCTGGCAATCTGTACAGAATCTCTGTTCCTCTGTGCTCTCTTGTAATCTCAGCTCAGACTACAAATATGTATTTACTGTGTTGTCTATCAGGGAGGCAGCTCTCCTCTCATCTCCCCAGAGTGGAGCAGCTCTAACTGGTCTTTTATCTGGCCTGGCTGTTGACTGGATGGCTGGGCCCTCAGCTGCCACAGGGATAGATGAATTCATCTGGAGAGGAGCTTTACATGTTCATAGAGAGAGTGGGGGTGAGGGGTTGGGGGAGAAAGAGAGAGAAAGAGGGGGGTGAGAGAGGAGAGAGAGAGGGGTGGAGAAGGCAAGCGAGAACAAGGAGTATGACACACAGAGAGAGGAGAGAGAGGCAGCAAGAGAGTGAGAGAGAAGAAGGAAGGAAGGAAGGAAGGAAGGAAGGAAGGAAGGAAGGAAGGAAGGAAGGAAGGAAGGAAGGAAGGAAGGAAGGAAGGAAAGAAGGAAGGAAGGAAGGAAGGAAAGAAGGAAGGAAGGAAGGAAGTGGAAATAAAAAAATAGCTAGAAAGATAAATATAGGGTTGACAGATGGGGAAAAAGAGAGGGAAAGAGAGACAGAGGGAAAAAAAAGAGTGGTGCAACTGAGAGTGTGCTGGTGTGGCTGCAGGCAGTGTGATGAAGACCTGCGACAAACTACATACGCTATAGCTCCCATCTACTTAAGATTTAATCAAAGCCCAATCTATTTCTATTGGTAGAAACTGTAGCATGACATGAAATCTCATGTAGGAACTCATTACCATAAACCATCCTGTAGCTACAGTAGGCTATATGAAATGTTTATGTGTGCTCCCTGTGTGCTAGTGTATCAAAGAGAGAGTGAGTGGGGGAGAGAGAGACAGAGAGCGAGAAAGTGAAAATAGAGAGAAACATATTTTTATTTTATTTCACCTTTATTTAACCAGGTAGGCAAGGTGAGAACAAGTTCTCATTTACAATGGCGACCTGGCCAAGATAAAGCAAAGCAGTTTCGACACATACAACAACACAGAGTTGCACATGGATTAAAACAAACATACAGTCAATAATACAGTAGAAAAATAAGTCTACATGGATAACAGAGAGAGGGAGGAAAGAGAGGGATGAGGGTTGCAGGGATATGTTGAGAAAACGAGAGAGAGCGCGAGAGAGAGGAACGGAGCGATAGTCTCTCTCGACATGATTTGTGTTTGCACTGCATACTTAAATCATGACATGTGGGCTCCTCAGAGATATCTAAAATCAATATTTTCATAAAGGATCTAATATACCTGACCAATGAGAATTCCCAGCTGAAACGGATAAAACTATAAGTGGACATGAGTAGATAGGTAGAACAGTAGAGCTGTTATAATTTATACTGTGGAGTTGTACGCAAGGGCATGTAAACGTGCAGTCAATCGGCAGGTAGCCTAGCGGTTAAGAGTGTTGGGCCAGTAACTCGAAGGTTGGTGGTTCAAATCCTGAGCTGACTCAGTAAAAATCTGAACAAGAAACTTACCTCAACTGCTGTGGATGAGAGCTTATGCTAAGTGACTTAAATGTAAATCTACTGTAGAATTTATGAGGGATGAATCCCAAAGGCTCTGGAGAAGGGTTTTTATCTATTGGGATTGGTAAACATTTTTGGGTCATCAACAGAAGGTTAAAGATGTATGATCTCATAAGATATTTCTGTCAAGTTCACTGGATTGCACGTAGGGCACTTAACATATAGGGCATAAAGGCACGTAGGGCACTTAACGTATAGGGCATAAAGGCACGTAGGACACTTAACGTATAGGGCATGAAGGCACGTAGGACACTTAGGGTATAGGGCATGAAGGCACGTAGGACACTTAGCGTATAGGGCATGAAGGCACGTAGGACACTTAGCGTATAGGGCATGAAGGCACGTAGGACACTTAGCGTATAGGGCATAAAGGCACGTAAGACACTTAGCGTATAGGGCATGAAGGCACGTAGGACACTTAGCGTATAGGGCATGAAGGCACGTAGGACACTTAGCGTATAGGGCATGAAGGCACGTAGGACACTTAGCGTATAGGGCATGAAGGCACGTAGGACACTTAGCGTATAGGGCATGAAGGCACGTATGGCACCACTCATGTAACGCATGTACATTGTTAAGGACACATTCACGCACGCACGCACGCCCACACACACACATTGTAGAGTAATGTGTGCTTGTGTTCAGGCAGAGGCTCTTAGAGGACAACAACACTCTGAACTAAACAAGCTCTTCACTCTGAACGGCCCCACGAGAGTAAATTACGCTCTCCATGTTTTGTCTCTGTGTAGAAACGCTTCATAATTGTTGAGGTGCTGCACTTTCAGGGCTGCCTGCTCTGCATGGTGCACTGTACTTATTGATGGGTGTGTGTAAGTGTAAGTGTAAGTGAGTTCTTGCATGGTGCTCTGTGCTGGTGCTGCCAGCATCACGGTGTTGTGACAGTCAACTCCCTGCTGTGTAAGACCACTTCGCATTTCACTTCAATTCAATGGGCTGTATTGGCATGGGAAACACGTTACATTGCCAAAGCAATTTCTCTCAATTTAACAAAAAAACGCTTAGTTTTCTACCTCCCAGTTCGCCACAAATAACAATAACAATACAACAACAATATTTCCACTCCTCGTCGTCTTGTTTTCCCTCGAAAGGACGCCAGTACCCCTCATCCCTTCTACTCGGAAGAACGAGAAAAAAGAAAGACAATATCAATAGCAGAATATTGGATTGTAGTGAAGACCAGTACAGAATTTGTTTAGTGATATGTCACTGGTGTTAGAGAAGAGGAGAGTTCCTGGAGGACGGAAATCCAATAGAGCCGTAAATATCCCAGGAGCATCAGGGTCAAATCATCTCTGGACTGTTGGTCTGCTGCAAATGAAAAGATATTGAAGGAGCTCAGGACCACAACCGGAGAAGATATGATCAGTAGATGCATCGTATAAAGTGGATATCAGTACAATACTAACAGCAGAGATGTCAACAAATGAAGAGATATTGAAGGACTTCAGGACAACAACCGGAGAAGATACTAACAGCAGAGATACAATACTAACAGCAGAGATGTCAACAGTGACAGCAACAGTTGAAATGAGCTGTATATTTACAGTGGTATAGTGGGGCTGCTATAGCCTAAATGATGGGATGTCAGCAGTGCATTCTGTATTGATCAGTACAATTCTACCATCGAGGAGATTTCAGCAGTAGATTTCTAGTACAGAGGAGATATCAGTAGTACTGTGCCCGGACAGTACCACTGACATCCCATAATTTAGGCTATAGTATCCTAGTATACTACTATAAATATACAGCTCAAGACATCAACAGTAGATTGATTGTGTTTTCACAAATATATATATATATGAGCAGTAGATTTGAAGCAGTGTAGTCATGTAGCATTCCTTAGGCCAACGCATGTCAGTACTGCATGCCATGTTGGGGAGATATCAGTAGTACCTGAAAAAAACATCAACAGTTAAATAGTGTAGTGACAGTGTATTCCCAAAGAGTTATAAGCAGTAGATTGATAGTGTTTCACCAGAGAGATCCATCTGATACTGTAATATTGTACCTGAGGGGGGGGAAATAGCTGTAGAAAAGATACCATCTGTAGATTGTGTTGTTGGCTACCTGAGAAGAAGATATCAGCAGTTAGGGTTGCGCAATTCCGGGAACTTTCAATACATTTTTCCCGAAATCCCGGTTGGAGTTTTCCTGGAATCAGCAGGAAGTAAGTAGGAAATGCTCCAATCGGGATTTCTGGAAAACCAGAGAATTTATTGAAAGTTCACAGACATGTGCAGCCATGTCAGCAGTACATACAGTTAGGTAGTGTTGCTGATTGGATGTCTCCCTTAAAGCTGCAATATATGTCACGTTTTGAGCGACCCGACCAAATTAACATAGAAACATAAGTTATAGATCTGTCATTCTCATTGATAGTAAGTCTAAGAAGTGGTAGGTCTGCTCTATTTTCGCTCTTTCTATGCTTCCCGTGCTGATGTTTCGTGTTTGCATCTTTTACTTTCGTTTTTTCAAACAGCTGAAAATACAATATTTTTACTAATGGAAAATGTCACGCCCTGACCTTAGTTATCTAGGTCTAATGTATTATTTTGGTCAGGTCAGGGTGTGACGAGGGTGGGTATGTGTGTTTTTGTCCTGTCTAGGGTTTAGGTAATGTAGGTCTATGGTGGCCTGAATTGGTTCCCAATCAGAGGCAGCTGTTTATCGTTGTATCTGATTGGGGATCCTATTTAGGTTGCCATTTTCCATTTTGGTGTTGTGGGTTATTGTCTATGTGTAGTTGCATTTCAGCACTCGGTCGTTATAGCGGCATGTTAGTTTGTTTAGTGTTCTTTCTTTATTAAAAGAAGAATGTATTCATATCACGCTGCGCCTTGGTCTCCTATAAGACGAACGTGACAGAAAAGATATTTCACTGCGGACTAGATGGTACAATAACTCTCTACACTACACTTGCCTGTTTCTAGCAACCAGGAAACGGCGAAGCGGTTCATGCATAGTGTACAGTATCTTTAAGAGTGATGGAAATGGGTTAACGGGTTCCAAACAAGGCTCAAACGGTTCCTGGTCAGTGAAACACACACACACACACCCACAGACACAAACACACACACTTTCCCCTCTCATCGAGAGTCAATGTAATTTAATCCTTTTCCTTTGAATTACCAATAAGAGTTGGGAGAAGATAGATGAGAGGGAGAAAGAGGAACGTGTGTCTGGTTTGCAGATTAGCATTGATTTAAGTTGATAGAGAAAAGGAAAGACCAACACGTTGACCCAGCACATTGTCATCACTCACGCAGTTGTATCTCGAGAGCTACCCTTGGCCACTGACACATGCAATGCTATCTTCACCCTTTTAAATCTTCGGCCATGTATACGCCTATAGTCCTAATGCGAGAATAGCTCGGCCGTACTTAGATTCCCGACTAGAGTCATCTTCTGGCATATCATAAAAGGACCAAGGGCGTACGACAGGGGCTTCAGGTGCACGCTGAGACAATATGTGAAATATTGCATATACATTTATTCATTTCACAGATGCTCATATCTCTAGTGACCCAGAAGTCAAGGTGAGGTTAGTTCTTCTAATATAGTCAATGTCATATGTTAGGCCCTATGGCCATATGGCAGATGACTGTACATGAAAAGTCCTTGGGAATGTTTACATAAAAAAAGAGCAACGGAGCAAAGTGCTGTGTTGACTCTTTCTACAAGCCAACGACAGAGTAGTAAGACATGCATTGATTGCAGTGCCTATACAGACTTGTATAGGGGACTCAATGAAATTGGACTGTGAAAAAAACCCCGTCCCACAGCGATTTAAATTGCAGTAAATGGAGGTGTTACGTGAGGATTGGTGGTCTAGGACCGTTTATTTTATTCCGGTGTTGCCTCTTTCTCCCTCTCATCTATCTTCTCCCAACTCTTATTTGTAATTCAAAGTAAAAAATTGATCTGGGATATCGAAAAACGCCTTGAGTACAGAGTTATCTGCCACCAAGAAGAAATTGCTACAGTAAAAGTTCCCTAAAATATTTTTCCCTCTGATTGTCAGTGATATCTTTATGTTGTCCTCATTCGCGCTGAGGTGCCTTTAAAAATAATTTGTTTACTCCAAAAGGAGATTTTAAGGGCAAGGTTTTATCAAGATTACTTCACCTAAATGATGTCTGCACTTTACCTAGGAAGTGAAAGGATCGCGCTATTATAGTTTCCCACAGTATCACCCGATAAGGATCTCAAATTAAATCTATAGCGAATTGCTCCATTTCCCGGAGACAAGAAGATTGGTGTTGTTTGCTTTCCCCCTACATGAAATCTCCCCGGTACCAAATACTGATGCAATTACACTGCTGCCAACCCCAACATGCATACATACATTCACCCACGCATCGAACATTTCTTGACTACCAAAAGATACACGCTTTCTTTCTCAGACTCATTCATTCTCCAACCAGACCCTTCCCTCCTATAAATCTATTTTTTTAATCTTCTTCGCTTATTTTCCATTGATCGGTTTTGTCGATAATTACAAGAAACATGTGGGCGTAGCATGGGGACTATTTTTTGCAACCGAAGGAGAGGAATGTATTTAATTGATTTTGTGGAGCTAGCATTGGACCTTTATCTCTGAAAAATTTGACAACTTAGTGGAACTTTCTCCCCGGGCCTTTGACACGAGCTCTTTCTATGTGAATATCGCATGGCCCTTACAGGTAAAGGATGTATACACAATATCTTAGCTTGGATTAAACCGCCACAAAGCTAAAACGGGGAAAATCCACATGAAATCATACCACCTAAGAGGGGTTAGATTTGTTTGTATACGCCTATAGCTGTTTTATATCGGTCTTCATGACTCACTGTGGTGGCCATTTTAAGACTATGTTTAAAGATAATGGAGGTTAAATGGGAGTAGCTTCTGGATTGATGGGAATCAAATGTGAATATCCACATTAAACCGTACCACCTATGAGGGGTTACATTTTGTTTTTATACATCTACAACCTTGTCGTCTTTGTCACCATCTTCATGACTCACTGTGGCAGGTGGCTCTTTTGCAACTCTGTTTATAGGTAATGGAGGTTAATGGATTGGTGGAGGGACCACCCAGAATGACCTATACTTCCGACGGGGTTTATGACAGCTTCCTCCTGACCTCATGGACCAGTTGTCTCCTCCGAGGTGACAGGCACATCAACGTTATCCGTTATTGACCCCCGTGCCACTATCCCGGTTAATCACTCACCCTCACGGACTGGTTGACTGACGAAAGGTCAACCGGTGTCTGTGAGTGGGTGAGTGTCACCAGAAGGAAAGCTTCAGAGCCTCTCACCTCGGCCCCCTGAGCGGCTGGAATCATCCGCAGCTCGGCAGCTACTGTAATCAAAACAGTTAATCTCCTAGGTAGGCAATTGAAGAAAATGGCCCAAAACAGCAGGTCTGTTTTCTTTCACTCACTCAAACCGGTGAGTGGTGAGTCAGATTTTCCTTGACACTGAACAGAGATTCAGCTTTCTCTGCCTTCAAAGAAGAAGGGAGTCCCGGTCTGTTCTGAAGTCAATTCTACAGGCCCCAGACCAGGCGATGACTATTTATGAGTGAAACAGGGTTTGTAAGATTAATAGTTTTGGGGGAGAACCCTGTTCTCTTCAGATGGAGAGATAGATAACACAGAGGAGGAGAGCTTTGGTTAAAGTACATAGACCACCCGCCAACCCCCCGGGCAATGGAGCGTAATAAGTCTCTTCAAAGAGCAAGCTAACACAACATAGTGAATTTATTGAGACATGAGAAAAATGGAGAATAGCCAAAAGAGGGGCGAACATGTCCGCCAGAGTGCTGTTACGGCATGTGAATTGTGACTGTTATTGCGTTTGAATAAAGTTGCATTCTTACGGATATAATCTCCTCAAATCCATCATCTACCGACAAGACACCTGGAGGGTGAGACCCAAGGACAGCTGGCTATACTCGGTGTGTGTGTGTGTGTGTGCGTGAGAGAAGTTGTGCTAGTGTCTGTGCCCATATGCACGTATGTGTCTGTGTGCTTGCTTTCATGTCTGCACACACACACCATTTTGTGGGTCTGAGAGTGGATGTGGATGTGGCATGTGAATTTAAATAGAGAGAAAATAGGCTGTATATGAAGGAGGATGGGACCATTGCTAGCACACACATAAAATACTTTACAGCACTGCAGGGCAACAAAGAGGCAGTAAAGCACCCTGTTTCCCATTACAAACATAGCAGCACTACCCATGTGTCCATGACTACAGCTGTAATCTCTCATATCCCCCGCAGCAATAGGCTGAGTCCCAAATGGCACCCAATTCCAAACATAGTGCACTACTTTTGATGAGAACCCCATGGGGAATAGGGAATGGTCCTATTTGGGATGCAGTATTAGTCTGCCACCACGGCCTATTCTGCTTGCATGGCTTTTTTGATGACTGATTCTTACCACGGATCATCATAGTAAAGCTGCCTGGCAGGTCATCATAATTAGGCTGCCTGACCGGTCGTCATAGTGAAGCTGCTTGATTAGTCATCATAGTAAATCTGCCTGACAGGTCATCATAGTAAATCTGTCTGACAGGTCATCATAGTAAATCTGTCTGACAGGTCATCATAGTAAATCTGTCTGACAGGTCATTATAGTAAATCTGCCTGACAGGTCATCATAATAAAGCTGCCTGACAGGTAATCATAATAAAGCTGCCTGATAGGACATCATAGTAAATCTGCCTGACAAGTCATCATAATAAAGCTGCCTGACAGGTCATCATAGTAAAGCTGCCTGACAGGTCATCATAGTAAAGCTGCCTGACAGGTCATCATAGTAAAGCTGCCTGACAGGTCATCATAGTAAAGCTGCCTGACAGGTCATCATAGTAAAGCTGCCTGATAGGTCATCATAATAAAGCTGCCTGACAGGTCATCATAGTAAATCTGCCTGACAGGTCATCATAATGAAGCTGCCTGACAGGTCATCATAGTAAATCTGCCTGACAGGTCATCATAATAAAGCTCCCTGATAGGTCATCATAGTAAAGCTGCCTGATAGGTCATCATAATAAAGCTGCCTGACAGGTCATCATAGTAAAGCTGCCTGATAGGTCATCATAGTAAAGCTGCCTGATAGGTCATCATAATAACGCTGCCTGATAGGTCATCATAGTAAAGCTGCCTGATAGGTCATCATAGTAAAGCTGCCTGATAGGTCATCATAATAAAGCTGCCTGATAGGTCATCATAATAACGCTGCCTGACAGGTCATCATAGTAAAGCTGCCTGATAGGTCATCATAGTAAATCTGCCTGATAGGTCATCAAAATAAGCTGCTTGATTAGTTATCTTAGTAAAGCTGCCTGACAGGTCATCATAATAAAGCTGCCTGACAGGTCATCATAGTAAAGCTGCCTGACAGGTTGAAGTTGATAGGGGAAAGATAGAAAGCAGATATGGGAAATTGGTATGGGCGCTTTGTGGCTCATAGAAACTAAAGTTTTCTTTAAAGGTTGGGGATAGAAGTAGGGTAGAAATCAGCAACACTATGTGATAATGAGTAGCTCTTTAGCCTTTGCTTATGGTGTTGTGGCTTTCAGTAGGACAGCTTTGAGAATCCCCAGAAGTGTTAGAGAGAGCAGGATACAGACGTTTGGCTTGTGTACGCAACAGTGACCTGTGAAAAGCCACTAGAGGACATCGCCACTGACCTCTATTAATCTGCAGTTCTACTGGGCACATCAGTATACACACTACACACACTGGAACTCAAGCAAACACACACACACGCATACACTTTGTAGGTCAAATAGACAAACACTGATACTACTCACAAGCAAGTAAGCACACACGCACACTAGCACGCACGCACACACACACGCAGTCTTGTACGACTAGACTGTCCCATTCAAAATTCAGTCCCATTCAAAATCCTGTTTTCCCTAACCCTAACCCTTACTCTAACACTTACCCTAACCTTAACACTAAGCGTAACCCCAAAACCTAACCTTAACCCTAATTCTAACCCTAACACTAATTCTAACATTAATGCTAAACCCCCTAGAAATTGCATTTGCTAAAATGTTCCCAGTTGATAAAATGTTTGTTTATTTACTATTCTTGTGGGGCCTTCTGGTCTAGTTAAACACACACACGTGCACGCACGCACGCACACACGCACACTCTAAAGAGAGATGACAACATGGACTGCGATAAATTTAGAGAGAAACTAGTGCTCAGTGTTATCATCAACTGATGAATGTTCTAATTTCCTGGTTGTTTTCCACCTCTAAATGTCAGTGTGGAACAGGCATGAAATCAGTGTTTCCCAATCCGTTCACTGGGGATCCCCAACAAGGTTTGCAAAATTCTGGAAGCATCTACCTGTGAGGGGAGACTAATAGTACCCAGACTGTGGGTCAGATCTTACCACACATTATATGGCCCAAATCTGGTCCAAATGTAGGAGATGCACACTGAAGGGTTGGGCCTTTGCTTATGGGCCAGTTCTCTATTCAGGTGCTGTACGTGGTCCAATAGTTGTTGGTCCACTAAATGAGGGATACATCCACCTTGCCTGGAAGATCTGATGTACTAGATATGGCAACCAGCCCACTTCCCGAACATAATTCCAAGTGGTATGTGGTCTTCTGGCCCGGATTTGGGCCATAGTAATTTAGCTGTCAGGGTATGTACCCCAAAAAGTTCTGCTACAACTCTAAAAGATAAAAAGGTAAAGGTACTGTCTATATAAAACTGTTTCATGTCAATGCAGGTTTGAATGAATCGAGGCCCTGGTGAGAAGCGCATTATAAATGCAATCCCTTTACTATCCTTTTAAAATCTCAGCATGAGTGAGCAATGCATATCCTTAGAGACAGTTCATCCGGATCCCTTGAAGTCGTTTCTGTAATCACTCGTTTAGCTCCTGACGAAAAGAGGGCCTTTTAGAATGGAATGGTTCTTGCGGGGCGTCGTTCAGACTCATTCTAAAGTGGCACACCCCCACCATTGTTTTCCAGGGCGACTTACTGCCAATAAGCAAGTGTAATTGATGCCCAACTCTGCTGCGGCGAAGAAGATTATCGGCGGTGTAATTGTCTCATTGGGTTGGAACTGGCATCGCAGAGGGAAAGCCGGGCTGAATGGATTGGAGGAGCATTCAAGATAATTTGAAAGCAGAGCAACAGCATCTTAAGTTGAGCAATACACACAAACATCACTTGGTTTCATTGGAATCATCCACTTGTGACAATGGCAGATCTGCAGTGAAGTTTAAAGTGGAACTGAGAGCGTTTTAACAAACTGTAGATATGAAACAAACAGACAATCAGTCAAAAATATAAAGTTCCCCGTTTTTGCTACAAAACTAACTTTATAAGAGGTTTTAAAAATGTTATATTTTACTCAAAATCCCATGACGTACAGTAAGCAATTTGCAGAATATACGGATGCAGTTCAATGCAAGATTAATATAATTCCCGAAATATTGCTATTAGGTTGTAAATCCCAGCTGGCCTGATACATTGCTTGCTGCCTCCACCCATTTGAGATGCACTGTTTCAGTTTCAAATGACTATATTTTGGACAAAAACGGACTAATGTAAGTAAGGCTGGGAATGTCATTTCAATCAAACTAGCAGGGGAAATGATCACAAGTCAGTCATAGCGTGGCTAATCATTTTTTGCACAAATGTGTTTACATCCCTGTTAGTGAGAATTTATCGTTTGCCAAGATAATCCATCCGCCTGACAGGTGTGGCATATCAAGGAGCTGATTAAACAGCAGGGAGGTTGTTGGCATGCTGACTGCAGGAATGTCCGCCAGAGCTGTTGCCAGAGAATTTAATGTTCATTTCTCTACCACACGCTGCCTCCAACTTTGTTTTAAAGAATTTGTCAATACATCCACATGGCCTCACAACTACAGACCACATGTAACCACACTAGCACTCCACATCCGGCTTCTTCACCTGCGGGATCGTCTGAGACCAACCTCCCGGACAGCTGATGAGACTGAAGAGTGTTTCTGTCTGTAATAAAGCCCTTTTGTGGGGAAAAAACTCAGTCTGATTGGCTGAACCTCCCCCCCCCCCAATAGGTGAGCCTGGCTCCCAAGTGGGTGGGCCTATGCCCTCCCAGGCTCACCCATGGCTGTGCCCCTGCCCAGTCATGTGAAATCCATAGATTAGGGCCTATTTGATTCATAATCTGAAAAGGTTTGATAGAGTTTATCTAATGTTCCCTTGTTAGATTTTAGCTCATCTTGCTCTGGCTAGAATTAGTTGTTGATCTTGTTATGACTGATTTCCTTATATGAACTGTAACTCAGTAAAATCACTCATTGTTGCACCATGCATTTATATTTTTGTTCCGTTTATGTAGCTATTTATTCCGCAAGTTAAAAATACGGCGCCTAGCAAGCTGCTGGCAGGATGACATGTCATTGGAGGAGTGGGGGAGTGATTTACTTTTCCCCTCATATCGTTTTTTTTTTGGTGGCTACAGCTAGAGATGCAAGTGTTATTTGGTTAGCTAGCAAGAAAAATGTATCGCCTTGCAAGCTATCTAGCAATGCTGAACGTGAATGACTGTTATCCAGTTAGCATATCTCTTGCGTTCGTAAATTCACTGGCTACGTAAATTCACTGGCTAACTACTCCGATTTCAGAGCACTCCTGTCTGTGTGTTCCAGAGCGCAGAATATCTGATGAATTTACATCCGCTGAATGTGACCAGTATCCGTAAAGTCGGCAACATAATTGTTGCCAGCAGCACAGTTAGTCACTAACGCTCTAGATAACATGTAAACAGCCTAACCAGCTCTGCTAGGGCGAGTGAGGTGTTCTCTCATTTTTAGCCAGTTAGCTTGGGAGCTTGACCACCATTGCGAGGAATGTTTGGATCAACCCTACTCCTCAGCCAGAGCATCCAGTGTCAATAGTGCAGTGTTCTCTCAGAACGCTCCTAGAGCGAAAAGCTAGGAATTTACAAAAGACAATCTGACAACGCTCTGAATTTACTAACTACTACTCTGACACACTAGGGGCAATTTACGAATGCACCCTTAGTTGTCAATCAAATGTATTTGGCATTGATCAAATGGGTAGGCAGGCAGGCAAGTTCCCATTAAATTGTCAAAACATGGGTTGGGACAAGCATGCATTAGAAGGCAAACTGCAGAAGGACGTACAGAGAACTAGTCCCAATTGTTTATCAGTGCAATTTTGACGGCCAATTAGCTGAAAATGTTTGAGAGGGTTTATCTAATGTTCCCTCGTTAGATTTTAGCTTATCTCGCTCTGGCTAGCATTAGTTGATGATCTTGTTATTATTGATTTGCATAACCGAGGGAGAGAGAGCCTACCTTTTCATGGTTGTTTGATCAATAGGACTGTTAAGTTCCCAAATGTAAGAGGACTCCAGTGGTATTTACATACTGTTTTTGCAGAAATCCATTCAGTTGTATTTTGTGGCCTTCTTTTCTAAACTTGCACTGTTTCCACTGCCTGAAAACACACAGTCCAGTCCAGTTCAAAGTGAGTGATGGCAGGCCTTTGTGGCAAATGGCTTTAGCTCTGATTGGCTGTGGCGCAGTCTTGGTCCACAAGACAAGACAGATGTTTTTATTACGTTTTATTTACTGCAGTGTCTATTAACTATTCATATGCATTTTCGCTTTCCCACACTGTATTTCTATAGAATTTTCACAAATACCTTACTATACGGCATTCTCAGACATTCTATGAATTTATGATTTTTTTTTTTTTTAAAGGTGTCATATTCTCCCTGGAGGTGTGTATGAACAGATTTTAATAACATTTAAAAAATGCTGTCAGTCCCACTAAGTGTATGACTCAAGTGAAAATTAAATTAGTTGATTTAACACACACACACACACACACACACACACACACAAACAAACAGCTTACTAGTTGCCCATCTGGGATCATCCATTTTCATATGTGTGAAATTAAAACTTGAGCCAGTCAGATGTGATAAAGCAAATAATTGCAGCATCATCGTATAGCTAATGAGGCAACTGGCTGTTTGGCGTGAATGTGTTTATGTTCAAACTGAGCTCACAAGACCTCTGAGTAGAGCAATCATTTTGACTAATGTCTCCTTATTATTATGACTGGGGTTGAGCGTACGATAGCTGCTGTGTAAATATAGCAAGAATACACCAGAATTCACATGACTTCACAAATTCACAACAAACTGATTAGCTAACAAATTGGACACCTGGAGATGCACTAGGTGCTACTTTACCAAAGAGGCAGCACTCATAGCAGAGAATACTGCTATTAGGCCTGGGTATATTTTTTTTATTTAACCTTATATAACTAGGCAAGTCAGTTAATAAGAACAAATTCTTATTTACAATGACGGCCTAGGAACAGTGGGTTAACTTCCTTGTTCAGGGGCTGAACGACAGATCTTTGCCTTGTCAGTTCGGGGATTCAATCTAGCAACCTTTCGGTTACTGGCCCAACACTCTAACCACTAGGCTACCTGCTGCTCCTATAGTGATGCTGGGAAGAAATGTCTCCCCCCACTTTTCAGCTATAGATGTATATCTACAGAATATGTGTCTCTCTCCACTCCCCAGGTGTTGATGTATTTCTATAGAATCTCTGTCTCTCTCCACTCTCCAGGTGTTAATGTATTTCTATAGAATCTCTGTCTCTCTCCACTCTCCAGGTGTTAATGTATATCTATAGGATCTGTGTCTCTCTCCACTCTCCAGGTGTTCATGTATATCTATAGGATCTGTGTCTCTCTCCACTCTCCAGGTGTTAATGTATATCTATAGGATCTGTGTCTCCTCTCCGGTAGAGATGTATATCTATAGGATCTGTGTCTCTCTCCACTCTCCAGGTGTTCATGTATATCTATAGGATCTGTGTCTCTCTCCACTCTCCAGGTGTTCATGTATATCTATAGGATCTGTGTCTCTCTCCACTCTCCAGGTGTTCATGTATATCTATAGGATCTGTGTCTCTCTCCACTCTCCAGGTGTTAATGTATATCTATAGGATCTGTGTCTCCTCTCCGGTAGAGATGTATATCTATAGGATCTGTGTCTCTCTCCACTCTCCAGGTGTTCATGTATATCTATAGGATCTGTGTCTCTCTCCACTCTCCAGGTGTTCATGTATATCTATAGGATCTGTGTCTCTCTCCACTCTCCAGGTGTTCATGTATATCTATAGGATCTGTGTCTCTCTCCACTCCCAATGTGTTCATGTACTCTACCGTTCAAAAGTATGTGGCCACTTAAAAATGTTCTTGTTTTTGAAACAAAAGCACACTTTTTTTGTCCTTTAAAATAACATCACATTGATCAGAAATACATTGTTAGTGTTGTAAATGACTATTGTAGCTGGAAACGGCTGATTTTTTATGAAATATCCACATAGGCGTACAGAGGCCCATTGTCAGCAACCATCACTCCTGTGTTACAATGGCACGTTGTGTTAGCTTATCCAAGTTTATCATTTTAAAAGGGTAACTGATCATTAGAAAACACTTTAGCAATTATGTTAGCACAGCTGAAAACAGTTGTGCTGATTTTAAAAAGCAATAAAACGGGCCTTCTTTAGACCAGTTGAGTATCTAGAGCGTCAGCATTTGTGGGTTCGATTACAGGCTCAAAATGGCCAGAATCAAAGACCTTTCTTCTGAAACTCGTCAGTCTATTTTTAATCTGAGAAATTAAGGCGTGCGAGAAATTGCCAAGAAACTGAAGACCTCGTACAACGCTGTGTACAACTCCCTTCACAGAACAGCGCAAACTGGCCCTAATCAGAATAGAAAGAGGAGTGGGAGGCCCCGGTGCACAACTGAGCAAGAGGACAAGTACATTAGAGTGTCTAGTTTGAGAAACAGACTTAATCTTTTCTTTTTATTGGCCAGTCTGAGATATGGCTTTTTCTTTGCAACTCTGCAAAGAACTTTGAGACTGGTGTTTTGCGGGTACTATTTAATGAAGCTGCCAATCTGAAGAATCAGGGGGATAAGCTATTTCCTTGCGGTTCTTCGCCCAGGGAGACAGATTTGCAGCTAATAACATCTGAGCAGCTTCCCAGAGCAGCACTGCTGTTCCTCCTTCTGCCAAAGACCTGTCAGCAACACACTGGAACTGGCAGGACAGACAGATAGACAGGAACTACACACGCACATACTCACACATGCATGCACGCGCACACACGCGCACACACACACACACGACACAGACACACACACACACACACACACACGCACACACACACACACACACACACACACACACACACACACACACACACACACACACACACAGGCATCTCCAAGTTCAGTTTGGTGAGTGAATATTCACAGCGAATCAATGAAAACAATTTATAATTACTCCCAAACAAACCCCGCTTAGACATTCTGATCCACATACAACATATTTCAAATATCACCTTGGCGGCCAGCATGTTTTTCTTTTCATAACAGATACACATTGAGATATTAGGGCATCTGGTGTCTTATACTTGGATATTAGGCAACACTTTGTCAAGGAATTGGAGTGATCTTATCCAACAACCTGCCACAACAACCGGATCAAATGGCTCACGTTAAGTTTAGTAAAACAATCAGCCTGTCGGTACCTTCAGCGGTCAGAAAAGGCCTGTGTGTGTGTGTGTGTGTGTGTGTGTGTGTGTGTGTGTGTGTGTGTGTGTGTGTGTGTGTGTGTGTGTATGTGGACACACGTTTCTCCTGACAAACCCTCCTTTCTTTCTAAGGCAGAACAATGAGCACTTCTCCATCTGCTGGGAGGTGTGTGTGTGTCAGTGTGTGTGTGTGTCGTGGGGGGCTCCTCAGCTGCCGAGTTGCGTAATAAGGAGGTCGGGGTGTAAACACAGGGTGAGCGAGTGTCACTTGCTGTTTTTAAAGGAAACAAACCGGTGTGCTGTTAGCAGAGCTGTGGAGGTTGCTCTCAAATCTGATAAGAGGCAGCTACTTTCTGACGGGCGTGTGTGGAAAGGACAAAGCTGTTTATCACAGAGTCAATACGTCTTCATCTACCAGAGTGGAAGCCTGTTATCATTTATCTCTCAAATATTTGAAAGCTCTTGTGGCTACATTTCTCAAGACACCCTCTACCTCAGAAGAATATTTTTCTCTATATTACTGTTATGTTCTATGTGAATATATTGTGACAGAGTGTTCTAACGCAGCAAACATTATATAAATGTTAATATACCTCCCATACGTATGTCTCACACGAGCTAGCCACCTGGCTTGGCTAACTATATAAAAGTAATTGAGAGAAACTACTCACCTCAGTACCATGAATGCTATGACAAAAAAGGCTTTGAATTTAAGTGTTTCGATCAGAAGCCAACATATAGGGCCAATGAAGCCCCCACTTCCTGTTTACAATGCTGTTGAATCGGTCATTAATCATGACACTGTATGGCCACTTCCTGTTGGGGGTGGTGACTTAATTCGATTGACATAGGATTAATGAGGGCCGTGTGAGCGGTTGGCTTTGTTAGTACAGGAGTCATTGCAGCTGTTTTCACAGAAAGGCAGGGGTTAAGTGCTTAACTATTTGGTTACAGGTTACTGCAGGTATCACCTCTTTAAGTACACACATGCACGCACGCACGCACGCACACACACACACACACACACACACAAACCTCAAGCTCTAATTCCACAGTGGCCACGTAATACACGACATATATGTTTACACTTTCACTACTATTTGCTGGGTTGCTAGGCAGTACAGGTCATCTGCAGTATATCGTTTTCTAGTAACACGTTGGTAAGATATAGCAGTTTCCCTGGTTTCTAGGTAACATCAAAACAATGCGTAGAAGTGTACAGTCTAATAATAGTTCAAAATTCAAAACAAGTAAGGGTGCTAATTTCATTATGAGTGCTACTGCTACGTTGACATGATAATTCTGTTTACAACTTAATCATTTTTGAGGAGAGTTTTGGAACTCTGCTTCTTATTGATCTCCTTCTTCTCCTGATGTCACCAGACAGGCAAAAACTCCATCCCACCAAAACAGACAGAAATTTCAGGAAGTATTTTCAAGCAGCTTTTACACAAAATAGAGTGACAATTTGACAGTATTATTTGAACCTCATAGTGTTGAAATATATAAAACACAGGAAAATCTAGTTGTTGACTGCACTGGGCCTTTAAAGATTTTTTATTTATTTAAATGATTCACTTCAAACTCTGTACCTACATTAAGGGTTAGATACCATCAGTTAACTTTAGCTTCCTCTAGGGTACACACAGGCAGAAGTTTGCGAAGGACAAATGTTTGTCCTACTTTTATAGTTTTAAGGTTTAAGGTGATCCATTTCACTGACTTGATGTGAAAGTACCAGAACGACTTTCTTCAAAATAAAATAGTTCACTTATCTGAACTACTTTTCATGTCCGCTTTACTCCTTTTTGAATTGCCACCTACTGTGACAAGATAAGAAACCACGAAAAAGACAGGAAGTCTGAAAAGCACCATGTTTGTGTATGAAATTGAACCCGACAGTACAGTGCTTTTTGACCAGGCCTAATACCAAATCAAATTGTATTTGTCACATGCACCGAATACAACAGGTACGCTGAATACAACCGTACCTTGAAATGCTTACTTACAAGCTCTTAACGAACAATGCCGTTGTAAGAAAATAGAGCTAAGAAAATATTTACTGAATAAATTAAAGTAAAAAAAAGTTGTAAAAAGTTACACAATAAAGTAGCAATAACGAGGCTGTATACAGGGGGTACCAGTACCGAGTTAATGTGCGTGTGTGCAGGTTAGTCGAGGTAGTTTGTACATGTAGGCAGGGGTAAAGTGACTATGCATAGATAATATGCAGCAGTGTAAAAACAAAGAGGGGGGGGGGGGGGGGGGGGGGGGAGTGGCCTTCCTCTGACACCGCCTGGTATAGAGGTCTGGGCCCGGCTTCCCAAAAGCATCTTAAGGTGTTAAGATCCATAGGATCCTATGGTTCTGAGATGAACGTAACCTATGGTTCTGAGATGAATTCAACCTTAAGATGCTTTTGGGAAACTGGGCCCAAAGCCACATTTCTTCACAACCTGTTTGGGTCACTACTAACAACACAATTAGCATGTGCTATTAATACATGGTATTTCATCATTTTTGATCATTTATAAGCAAGAAAGCATTTATGAGTAATATTGGAAGCCCGTCTGTATTCCTATATATTTTTATAAGCATATTAAACCAATAGTCCAAATGTACGGAAAAAGTGTTCAGAAATAAGCAGATATCAACTACACATGTTTGGATACGCTTGGCAGTCCAGTCTGTCTCTGTCTATTTTGGAGTGACTTGCACAGCAGCCCACTTTGTCTGGCATGGGGACTCCACATATTCATCTCTGACAAATGCATCTCAAACTGTAATGACGGCCTCCAACTTAGGCATGACTTACGGGCCCGCCTCCACCGCTCATCTGCCATCTGTCAATCAATCATCCCCCTGCTCTACTCGTCTAGTTATTTAGCATTCGCCTCCATCTAGTCTTCAGCAGCTGTCTATCATTCATCAGGATGGATGAGCTGATTAACGATGATGCTCTCCCGCCTCACGGCATACTGCCCACTATACCTCTAATAGCACTGTATGTTGTCTTATTTTGTATCGATCTCTGTCTCTCTCTCTCTCTCTCTCTATCTCTCTCTCTCTCTCTCTCTCTCTCTCTCTCTCTCTCTCTCTCTCTCTCTCTCTCTCTCAATTCAAAGGGCTTTATTGGCATGGGAAACACATGTTCATATTGCCAAAGCAAGTGAAGTAGATAATTAGCAAAAGTGAAATATTTCATAGAATATGAACAGTAAAGAAAAGTAACTTTACACTCACAAAAGTCTCAAAGGAATATAGACATTTCAAACATCATATTACATATTATTATGTACAGTGTTATAACAATGTGCAAATAGTTAAAGTACAAAAGGGAGAATAAATCAACATAATTATCAGTTTTATTTACAATGGTGTTTGTTCTTCACTGATTCCCCTTTTCTTGTGGTAATGATGCTGTGATTGCATACCTCTGTATTTCACCTAAAATATTTGGGAGTTTATCAAAATTGGATTTATTTTCAAATTCTTTGTGCGTCTGTGTAAACTGAGGGAAATATGTGTCTCTAATATGGTCATACATTTAGCAGGAGGTTAGGAAGTGCAGCTCCGTTTTCACCTCCTTTTGTGGGCAGTGTGCACATAGCATGTCTTCTCTTGAGAGCCAGGTCTGCCTTCGTGGGCCTATCTCAATAGCAAGGCTATGGTCACTGAGTCTGTACATAGTCAAAGCTTTTCTTAATTTAGGATCAGCCACAGTGGTCAGATATTATGAGACTGTGCACTCTCTGTTTAGGACCAAATATCATTCCAGTTTGTTTTGTTCTTTAGTTAATTCTTCACAATGTGTCAAGTAATTATATTTTTGTTTTCTTATGATTTGGTTAGGGTCTAATTATGTTGCTGTCTGTCTGTCTGTCTGTCTGTCTGTCTGTCTGTCTGTCTGTCTGTCTGTCTGTCTGTCTGTCTGTATTTCTGTGTCTGTCTGTCTGTATTTCTGTGTCTGTCTGTCTGTCTGTATTTCTGTGTCTGTCTGTCTGTCTGTATTTCTGTGTCTGTCTGTCTGTATTTCTGTGTCTATTTCTCTGTATTTCTGTATTTTATCCAACAGGGCATGTTTGAGGTGAGAGCGTTTCAGTTCCCCCTTCCCCTCATTCTTCCTCTCTTTCTTTGTCACTTTCTTTGTCACATAGTGTCTTTCTCCACAGGTATTTCTCCTTATCTCCCACTCGTTTCATTGTTGCATTCTCCACTAAACAATAGAGGGAATGATGGGGTGAGTTTATACCTCTGTGTATCTCTTTATCTCTATTCTTTGCTTTGTTCTCTCTCTTTGTTTTTCTCCCCCTCCAACCTTCCTCTCTCTCAGACCCTGCTTATATAAACGGAGGACGCCCCCCCCCACCTCCTTCTCCTGCCTTGGGTCATCCCTAATGAGAGGCTCTTAAAGTATGCCCCTCTCCCTCTGGTCACATTAAAGAGTGTTCACCTTCTAAATGACAGATCAAACGAGGAGAAACTAAGGAGAAACTAAGTAAACTCCTCCCAGGGAAGCAATGGCCCTGTGCTACTAAACCGACCTGGGTTCACATACTAGTTGAAATGTTCCTAAACCTTTTAATGTTTTCTTTAGTCTGCCTGGAGTGCCAGATTTGGCAAGTTTACACTTTGCAAATATTATATTGGTTCCATTGTGTCAGGCAAGCTCAATCAAGACCACATAAATCATTTGAAATTATTTCAAATGATATTTGAACCCAGGTCTGCTATTGAACGGTAAAATATGTCCTTTAGCAGAGGACAAAAAAAGGCATGAAATTCATTCAAACTACTGTAGTATTGTCCAAGAGTTGAATAATAAATTATTTTGCCAAGACCCTAGATCTCAAAGGCAACTAAATGTTTTAATTGTGAACAAGACATTTTAATAAGAAATTCGAATTCCTTATAAAAAAGTTAACTCTACTTCCTGGTATTCAGTGTGTCCCTGTAAGCTGTACCTTAAAACTGGGACACGGATTATGATAGGAGTCTGGTTTCAGTACACTGTCTTCCAATAGCCAGGTTCAAGGCAATCAGAAGGGCCAATTTCGGCCTCTTTGAGCGTAAATCAGTATGAACCATTTGATCCGTCTCCACTGCTCATCTGTTCCACTTGTTTAAACTCTTCTGCTTCTTTGTCTTTCTCATAATGGACCCATGGACCAGGGCAGGTGGTGGGTAAACGTCTGTCTTTCTTTCTCTCTCTTTTGTCTCAGACCAGGGCTGGCCAGTTGATGGCAGAGTGATAGTTCTTTTCAGAGACATCCAGTGAAATAAAATGAGTCCTGGGCTCAGACTTCTGTCAGGCCAGGACAGTTGAGTGTCTTTGGGTCGCCTGGTCGCCTCGCCTCTCGCCTTGTCTCCTCTCCTCTCCTCTCCTCTCCTCTCCTCTCCTCTAAACTCCTCTCCTCTAAACTCCTCTCCTCTAAACTCCTCTCCATATAGGGCCTATAACTGGTAATGAATGAGTTGCCTAATGGGTTGATGTGGTAAAACATGAGAACCAGTCTCTGGCACCAACCCAGTGGCCAAGCGTTTCTCCCCCGCTGGCCGCCGCCCGTCAGGCCGTCTGGAAAATGTGGAGGAAATGCCGGGAATCAGACCCATACAGGAAATGAGGGGGTGGAGAGAGGCTTTGGTTATGTGATCTATCGCCACCACCAGAGAACAGGGTGTGCGTGTGTGTGTGTGTGTGTGTGCGCGTGTGTGGACTCTTGCTGAGGACAGCGTTGTATTCCTAGTGCACACTGCTGATGAAGGGTTGTGTGTGTGTAAGCATGTGTTTGTGTGTGTGTTTTTGTGTGTGCGTGTGACATGGTCATGTCATGGACATCTCTGCATCCCTATGCCTAGTGTACACTGTATATATGAGAATTTGGTGTTTGGTTTGAATGGTATGACTTATCATTGGACCTTCAGCACCTCAGCACCATGTGTCCATGTGTGTGTGTAAGCATGTGTTTGTGTGTGTGTGTGTGTCACGCCCTGATCTGTTTCACCTGTCCTTGTGATTGCCTCCACCCCCTCCAGGTGTCGCTTATTTTCCCCAGTGTATTTATCCCTGTGTTTCCTGTCTCTCTGTGCCAGTTCGTCTTGGATGTTCAAGTCAACCAGCGTGTTTTTTTCCGTGCTCCTGCTTTTCTACTCTCTTTACTAGTCCTCCCAGTTTTGAGTTTTGCCTGTTTTTCTGGACACCATTCCCGCCTGCCTGAACATTCTGTCTGCCCTGACCTCGAGCCTGCCTGCCATTCTGTACCTCTGGATCTCTGAACTGGTTTTGACCTTTTGCCTGTCTACGACCATTCTCTTGCCTACCCCTTTTGGATTGTCCCAATAGCAGGCCCTGGTAAACGATGCCCTGGTAAACGATGTGCTCCGTGACATGCTAAACCAGTTTGTGTTCGTATGCCTTGATGACATCCTGTTTTTTTCCCAGTCAGCTCAAGAACATGTTCTGCATGTCAGACAGGTCTTTCAGCGCCTCCAGAAGAAACAATTGTTCGTAAAAGCCGAGAAGTGTGAGTTCCACCGCTCTATCATCTCGTTTTTGGGATATGTCATCGCCGAGGGAAATGTCCAGATGGATCCTGGAAAGGGGAAAGCAGTGGTGGATTGGCCTCAACCCACGTCCAGGGTGCAGTTGCAATGTTTCCTAGGTTTTGCTAACTTCTACCACCGTTTCATTTGGGGTCACAGCACCCTGACGCCCCCCCTCTCTGCACTCATCTCTCCAAAAGTACCATTTACATGGTCTCCAGCTGTCAACAAAGCCTTTGTGGACCTGAAGCATCGGTTCACAACAGCACCCATCCGGATCCGTCCCGTCAATTTGTGGTTGAGGTTGATGCTTCTGATGTTGGAGTGGGGGCCATCCTGTCCCAGCGATCTGCCCAGGACCAAAAGCTTCATCCCTGTGCCTTCCTGTCCCATCGACTCAACTCTGCAGAAAGAAACGACGACGTGGGTAACTGAGAACTCATGGCGGTAAAAATGGCACTGGAGGAGTGGAGACACTGCCTGGAGGGAGCTGAACATCCGTTTTTCGTCTGGACCGACCACATGAATCTGGAATATCTCCGCACAGCTAAGCACCTTAATTCCAGGCAGGCCTGGTGGGCTCTGTGATTTACTAGGTAAAATTTCACCATATCCTACAACCCAGGGTCCAAAAACGTGAAGCCGGACGCTCTTTCCCGTCTATACAGTTCCACTGCCACTCGCTCTGAATCTGAGACCATCCTCCCTGCCTCTTGGTTGGCGGCTTCTGTTGTTTGGGGAATTGAGGCTCTGGTCCGCAAGGCTCAGTGTTCCCAGTCAGACCTTGGGGGGGGGGGGGGGCACTGTTTGTGCCTGATGCGGTCCAGTCTCAGGTCCTTGAATGGGCTCACTCCTCAAGGCTTACCTGTCATCCTGGTACTCGTCGGACCCTGGCTTTCCTTCGTCAACGCTTCTGGTGGCCCACCATGGTTCCTGATGTCTCGGCCATCGTCGCCGCACGCATGGTATGCGCTCAAAGCATGACTCTGCGGCAAGCTCCGTCTGGCCTCCTACAGCCACTTCCTGTCCCTCATCGCCCTTGGTCCCATATTATGTCACTGGCCTTCCTTCGTCAGATGGCAACACCACCCTCCTTCCTGATGGTGGTGGACAGATTCTCCAAGGCCGCCCACCTCACCCCTCTTCCTAAGTCACCTTCTGCCAAGGAGACGTATCCATGGACTCCCGGTTGACGTTGTCTCGGACCGGGGTCCTCAGTTCTCGTCCCAATTCTGGAAGGCGCTCTGCCCCCTTATTGGGTCGTCAGCCAGCCTGTCCTCTGGGTTTCATCCCCAATCTAATGGCCAGTTGGAGCGAGCCAATCAAGATATGGAGACGGCACTCCGGCGTCTGGTTGCCAGTACCCCCACCACCTGGAGTCAGCAATTGGTCTAGGTGGAATACGCCAGGAACACTCTCCCTTGCTCGGCTACTGGACTAACCCCATTGAGCATTTGAAAGGGGAATCAGCCCCCGCTCTTCCCAGAGCAAGAAGTTGAGGTCAACGTACCTTCAGCCCAGATGTTCGTCCGCCACTGTCGGCGTACCTGGAAAAGAGCTAGGGTGGCTCTTCTCAAGACCACCTCCAGGTATCGTCGACAAGTGGACCTCCACCGGACTCTGGCTCCTCGCTATCGGGTCGGGCAGAGGGTATGGCTGTCCACTCGGGACCTACCCCTCCGGGTACTGTGTGTGTGTGTGTGCCTTGAGAACTCAAACACATTACAGAACTGTTTATGACTTAATGTTAATGACATGAATAATACTATACTCCCTGACTTCGGATCAGATCAGAACTCAATGAGGCCCCATATTACTGAACATGGTCTCCATACTGGCTGCCTTCAGATTAGAGGTCAACAAGGCCCCACATTAGAAACCAGACTGTCCACGATACTCAAGGCATTCTGTAGAGCCGATGAAATGACAGTCTCTCTTTAATTATCACAGAGGCATCATCTCCCCATCAGAAGATCCATATTAGGATCATTATCTATCTACACAGTCCGTGTCTTTGGAGCCTGAATCTGCAATTGCAGCTGAAACGCCATCATAACTACTGTGCACTACAAACCTGGATGAATATGAACCAGCGATCAATAAATACATTCTGATTCTATCAGGCGGTGCGGGAAAACTGCAAGGTAGGTTTGAAGAGTGTATGGGTAAGAATGATATAGTTGGAATGAATTGAAAATGATGGTCTAACTTTTCATTGCTGTTTATAATAATACATCTTCTGGAAGATAAAAAGGATCCATTACCGGGTAAAGACTTTTAATCAAACCTTGAAACCCTATTATGTGTAGACATCATTTTATGATTTTTGAACCAATTTCAACCAACTAGTCATGTTGATTCAATGTTTTTTTTTACACTGCAAAAAAATTACGATGTTGCCTGATCCATATAATCGGCCTACGACAAGAGGGGACACAAATAAAATAGGACGTCCATCTAACCTGGAGTTGGAAATTGGGTCAGTACCACAAAAGTGGCCGTGACCAAATGACAAAGCCAGGGAATATGCACACTCACAGGGAATACGGCTGATGTTCTCTGCTTGTACCAATATGATAGGCAACCTTTCACTCAATTAAGTTAAAAATGTTCATAACTGAAAGACAGACTGGAGTCATTTCACTTTCACTATCTCTTTACAGCAATAGCTACTTGCTTTCCAAATTGTTTTTCTATGATTGTATTTTGAAATATTGCAATATGCCTGCCTGGGTCTCTTTGCTTTTCACTGACAGTCGCAACTCCACAATCATCTATTTGGGATTAGCAGTGCGCGCTGCCCAAATTGCGGGCACTTCCGACTGTAGGCTATGCAATTCAAAGCAATCTACAGCTTTTTTTTTTAAAAAGAAGCTAATGATCCTCTGTGGCCAAAATAATGCTTTCTGGTGTAGTAGCCTATTTTAAAGGATTTGATTTATTTCTGTGGACAGGAGTAAGCTAATTAGGCCACATCCTTTTGACAATTTAATTCAATTGACTTTAAAGAAAGCTTAGCTTCCCTTAGCCTTATGGACACGCCGCCTATGCCTTTTAATGTGGCTCCTGTAGGCTACCCGCGCATGTTCGTCCAATCACAAAAGAATTTCAGCATCCAAACCCCAGCAGTGCCCTCTGCACCTGCAAATTTTACGATTGGAAAGTGACATCTGTTACAAAACACCCAGGTGTATTGTAATGACATTTTGTGATTGTCATTAGGCCTAGACTTGTAGCCTGAATTGATGCGTCCACGGTTGTCCACTCGTCTCTGCGAGTGTCTCGGCCACTCATCTCCACCTTGACAAAACGTAAGTGTTTTCCTCAAACCACAAGACTGTTTGGATATTTGGAGCATATATCACCCAGTTTTCAGTCAATCCTCACATTGTTTATTGTGGCTGACATACAGTAAGGGTATAGTAGCCTATAGTTGTATTAATTGGGAAAGGCTCATGTTTCACCGGTAGAGCACCCCCACTATTTATTTTGCCGGGTCACCAAACCACCTTACTTTCACCCCCGGTGATAACATTGATGAAGTAGGTTGAGATAATGTGGAAACTAATGCTGACACTTTTTTTGTTGTTGCCTGGAGTGTACAATATGACCACGAAGAGATCAAGAAGAGCCTCAAGAATAGACTCAAGCGTAATCATTGTTCTGTTACGCTGTGTTCAACACGCCAGCAAACCAACACAGTCACAAAGTAGGAAGATAGACACACAGCGTCACCGCTCTGCCTCAGCAATACCGTTGTGTATCCTGTCTATGTAACAGCTGTTGGTGGAAGATGGTGAGGACCAAAGCGCAGCGTGGTACGTGTTCATGTTTGTTTATTGACACTGAACTCTAAATACACAAATAATAAAGAGAAGAACCGAAACAGTCCTGAAAGGTGAGAAACACTAAACAGAAATCAACTACCCACAAAACCCATGTGGGAAAAAGCTACCTTAGTATGGTTCTCAATCAGAGACAACGATAGATTGAAAACCACACCGGCCAAACAACAAAGAAATACAAAACATAGAAAATGAACAGAGAATGCCCACCCTAGTCACACCCTGGCCTAACCAAAATAGAGGATAAAAGCCTCTCTATGGCCAGGGCGTGACAGTCTAGCTTTGTTCAAACCAAACAAGCAAACTTGTTGACTAGGAATTTTATCTGACCAGTGGGGCCTGTGCTTTTCTCCTGGATATACCAACTGCTGTCACCTGCAAAAGACTACCCAGACAATCAATGTGAAGATGTATTTGTTTTCTGTTATCAATGGTTTTCATTGAACATAGTTTCTATTTCTGGGAAAGTTACAGCGACTGAGGAGACCAAACAAGGCAAGCTCTATGTTTGGAAACTGAACCTTCAGAATGAAGTATAGAAAAACGACATGACATTCTGCAAAAAAATAAATATCCAACAGTGATGTCATAAATTGGTACCAGACAATCCCATTGTGCAAAGACTCGTCCAAAGCACCTCTAGAATGCACTTTACACTATACATCACACAATCATAACCCGTTCTCATATGTCCCATTACTGAAGCAAGACAATGTCAGAGTACTGAATCCCTTTTAACAATAAAAACATTTATTCTAAAGTGCCTTCTGTAGATTGAACCTGTACGCTGAGGGCATAATTGAACTAACATGATGAGATAATTACATTCATTACAAACAGCATGCTGTAAGCAGGCACTTCATCATTTTAAGTGCTCTTTTATGCTCAGGGCCTTCAATGCTTTAATGTATCACCACGGGTTATGATTGTGTGATGTATAGTGTAAAGTGCATTCTAGAGGTGCTTTGGACGAGTCTTTGCACAATGGGATTGCTGACTTAACGACTTTACAGGCCCGTTGAACACTGGTCAGAGGAATGTAAATGTAAATCTGTTCTTCAAAAACAAAGGTAAGTCTAGTCAAGAATCCTAAGAGGCCAACATTATAACATGCCATTCATTTTCAGGATGCTTTGTTAGAGTTAAGGCTGAAAGAGGAGTGGCTAGTGAGCACTTGCACATGTGGTTACCTCCCAACTGGCACCCTATTCCCTACATAGTGCACTTCTTTTGACTAGGTTCCACATGACCTGTTTTCTCACATGATACGTTGAGAAAAAAAACCCCACATGATACTGCATGGGTCATTGCAATTAACATTTTGGTAAGGCTTTTAGGTGCGCATTGGAATGTGTGCAGGGAAATGTGGTGTGATTCGGGTCATTTCAGTGCTGAAAATGTGTCACTTCAGCCTATGAAAAGAGATGGAGAGAAATGGCTTCTGTTTTGCTCACAAAGCTCCACACTGTCAGTCAGATGGATGCATTGAACGTGTCCCCCTCTTTAATAATAACAAAATAAATATAGATAACGCGATACGTACCATCCATCCAAACGTTGTCAATCCTTCTGATGGACCTTGAGTTACAGCTTTCTCCACAATGTTACGTTTTGTGTTATTCTGACGCCTGAAAACCCCGACACGTTTATTTTCTTCTCTCTCTTATCACTTGAACACAGCTGCGCACAAAATATCTTTGAATTTGGTGACAATGAGCGTTGAATGACAAGCTACTTTTCCAATTTACATATGATTTGTTTCCGGTGGATTTGTCATTGTGCCAATACATATGGTCCAAAAAAACAGAAACTTAATTTCCATAGAAGAATACATCCTAGTTGTGCCTCTTCCGCATTGGTCTCACAAAGACGACAACCACTTTATTAATTCAATTATTATTCTAAACATAAATACTGGTAAGTGACAGACAAAAATATGCTATGCCTCATAATTGAAATGTTTCCACCTCAGTGCAACGTGTCCAATGCTATGTGAGTGAAAAGGGGGAATGTGTTGCACCTTTCCGACCACAAAACAGCACAAGCTCTTTGTTTATGTTACCACAAAGGAGTGTGAAAAGCAGATAGGAAATAGACTGGTGTACAGTAGAGTACTTATCTTATCCAAAGAGCCACAAACTTTACTTGGTTTATTATAGGAAAACTACAGTGAAAAGGAGATGGCATATGCAATGGTCTGCTGATCATTGGAGGTTTGCACTCACGATACACGTACAACCGAAAGAAACACACACACACAGGAGCAGAAAATCCTACAAATTTCATCCGAAAGGGAATTTTGGTGTGCGAAATGTTACGTCAGCTCATTGTTCAACAGTTATGAGTAATTGTAAGTGTGATGCGTTATTTGCTGAATAAAGCCAGTAAAACCTTATGTAACCGGGGGAAAATCACACGATGCAAGGCCGAACGACTTACAATTTCCATTGTAATCAAGAGAACAAAAATACACAGCAACAATATTTCCCAGCTCTACAAGCTAAGTGGATGTCAATACCTTTGAAACCCTGATGAAGGTCTAACTGCCGAAACGTTGGCATTGATCACATTGATTTGAGCCATGTCAGTGTGCTGCTTTTCTTTTCAATATCAACAATTCAAAATGGATTTTTCAATCAACGCCCTTCCCGCTGGGCACACTCTGGTTGAATCAACATTGTTTCCACGGCATTTGATGAAATTACGCTGAACCAACGTGGAATAGAATTGACGTCTGTGCCCAGTGGGTTGAGGCAATAGATATGTTACAACTTGTAAACAAAACAGTGCAAGGAGCAGTAAACGATATAACATACACACATACAGTAAGCACTCTGTCCTGTCTATGATATATGAGATGTGCATATTGGGTAATGCAATATGTCTCCCATTTAAACAAATCCATAGAGATAATGAACCTGCTAAATGTAGTTTGGCTTTAGCACTAGATGAATTGCTTTAGCAGCCTAAGCCCAAGACAAAGACCTGGGTACATATTGAGAAAGCCTCTCAGAGTTGGAGTGCTGATCTAGGATCAGTTTTCTCTTTTGGCTCATTCTGAATAAGATTATAGAAAGGCCGGACACGTATAGATCAGCACACCTACTCAGAGACGCTTTGTCAATACGGGGCTGACGAAGCTGACGAAGCTTCATTTCCTTCTTTGAGATCATCACAGATCAACAGGGGTTGTGTTGAGCTCTTTCACTCTCAGACTCGGCATCTTCCCTCCACCATGTCGGTTCCACTCTACATAGTTGTAAATAAGAGGGAGAAAGTGGGGTATGGGCACTGCTCGGGAGGGCCGATGGTGGCGCCTGCTGGTTTGATAGATTGATCCAGCTGTGGTTGTGGTGGAGTTGGCGACAGGGGGGAGGTGGGCAGGGGGAGGAGGAGCAGGGACATTTTGGCTGCAGTTGTGGTGGTGGTGTGGAAGGAAATGTTTGCCCGCAAGCGACAGTCAATGGAACAGTTTGGCAAGCAGCACATGACACACTTAGATGGACGCATAGAAACACACAGCCACTCACATGCACGCACACACACACACACACACACACACACACACACACACACACACACACACACACACACACACACACACACACACACACACACACACACACACACACACAACATTGAGACAACCCCTTAGTAGTGCACATTTCCTCTGAAGTTATGTCAATGTTGTGGTTTCAACATGATGTGCTCAAAACAGCCTCATATGAACCCAGTTTCGGGTGGTTAGACCTCGGCTCAAATATTTTTCATTTCTTTTTCAAATTGTCTGTTTGTGCCTGGTTCAATGGAACCAATGGAATCGTCCCAAGATTCAAAAGAACTCCAGGCAGGTTCAATCAAGCGTTCAAAGCAAACAAGCATTTTGACCCAGATCTGGGTGGTTTGAGACCAAAGGCTTCCTCCCCTGGGAGCGCCTGCAGTTCAACCCATATCAGTCCCCTGGTTGGTTTCCAGAGATGACCTTCAGACACCATCCTCCCCCCACTCTCCACTCATCAAAAGGAGCAGCCAGATAAGAGCTGACTGGGGAGGTAGAAGCCTGTGAGTGTCCAGCCTGCCCATAGAGATGGATAGAGGACACACTTCCCACAAAGGCTGTTTTAGCATGAAATGGACATAACCACATAGAGATCCTATAATTCTATGAGTAATTCTATGGAAAGCCCTCAATGGCATTGCCCATGCTGTCGCAGAGGCGGTCAAAGGCGATCAATGGTAAAGATAGGAGGTGTGCCCTCTTTCCATCTCTATGTGCCTGCCTCATACAGTCAAACTTCCCATGGCCACACTGGCCTTCTCTATCTCTATCATAGAGGGCTTCACCGCCCACAGATTTAATGTTCTCTTTTGCCATCAAGGGAATATCCCAATGTGCCTGTCCACAAGGGTGGCCATTCCTACACTAGGAAGTAACCTTGGGGTCAAATAGAGTACACACGGATAAGCTTGGAGGTGTTCAGAATAGGCTAGTTAATACATTCACCTGAGTATAGAAACAGTGTACACCAATAAGTGTGTAAAAAAAAAAATATTCTAGAAATTTGAAAAAGAGAAAAAAATACTTCTGCCATTCGCACCATTGTTTATCATCTGTAGACTCGCTATTGCAAAGAAAATGTATTAAATTCGAAATGCAGCCATTTTTTTTGGCAGAGATAAAAATATCTTCCTTTGTCAAAAACCATGAATAGTCAATGACACTCATTGAAATAGAAGAGGGAGTTTGAATTAAAAACATGAGGGCGAATGGCATTATTCCTGACATGGCGAACCGAGTGGGCGCACTCTTTGAGAGAGGGACGCAATTAAGATAACCTACAAAGAGAGAATTTTGTTTGTGCTGCTTGTCAGTCTGGGGCACCTAACAGATTCTTCTGGCAGGCGCCCATTTTATGAAAAACGTCATCAGCTCCGATGCCTGGAAAGATATACTGTGGCTTCTTGTCCCTGTGTCCATGAACCTGGACATGACTGAATATTTACATTTTACATTTGAGTAATTTAGCAGACACTCTTTTTTCAGATTGACTTACAGTTAGTGCATTTATCTCAAGATGGCTACAAAGGGAGCAAAGGACAGTCTTAGACGGACCTCTGGCAAGGTGTTCACTGACATTTCTCTCATCGTGTTAAACACCCTTTCACTAGCATGAGGTTCGCTAGGTTTTGTGCCAAAGTAGCAAAGTCATTTTCAGAGGCTTTTTGCAAGAAATTAAGATTCCTGCTTTAAATTTGTCATTTGTAATCCTGCATAACTTCGCAACGAGAATTGGTTCACTGATTTGAAATAAATATTAATGAGAACTTCTTTTGTAATGAGTCATTCATGGCCCCCCAAGGTACATAGGCAACAATAAAACACAAAAGCAAAACTGTACGGTTAAAAACATTGAAGGTGCGATAGTTTGATAAAACAGCTACCCACTGGGTTCAACGTGATTCCGGTGATATGATATGGAAACAATGTTGATTCAACCAGTGTGTGCCCGGTGGGTAAGGCAAAAGGCAGAGGCCCGATAAGGGAAAGCCAAGATGTAAATGTGTATTGGGGTAATATGTATCATATATGTATCATATACACTTCATATCACATGCGACCCATAATAAGACTATGCAATTAACCTGTTAAATTCATTAAAGTGGCAAGAGAAAGTATGTGAACCCTTTGGAATGACCTGGATTTCTGCATAAATTGGTAAAAATATGTGATCTGATCTTCATCTAAGTCCCAACAATAGACAAACACAGTCTGCTTAACCTAATAACACACAAATATGTTTTCATGTCTTTATTGAACACACCATGTAACCATTCACAGTGCAGGGTAGAAAAAGTATGTGAACCCTTGGATTTAATAACTGGTTGACCTTCCTTTGGCAGCAATATCCTCAACCAAACGTTTTCTGTAGTTGCGGATCAGGCCTGCACAACGGTCAGGAGGAATTTTGGACCGTTCCTCTTCACAAAACTGTTTCAGTTCCGCAATATTCTTGGGATGTCTGGTGTGAATCGCTCTCTTGAGGTCATGCCACGGCATCTCAATCGGGTTGAGGTCAGGACTGGGCCACTCCAGAAGGCGTATTTATTTTTTTTGTTGTTGAAAGAATTCTGTTGATTTACTTCTGTGTTTTGGGTCGTTGTCCCGTTGCATCACCCAACTTCTGTTGCGCTTCAATTGGAGGACAGATAGCCATACATTCTTCGGCAAAATGTCTTGATAAACGTGGGAATTCATTTTTCCGGTGATGATATCACGCTCTACAGGGCCTGAGGCAGAAAAGCAGCTCCAAACCAGGATGCTCCCTCCACCAGACTTTACAGTTGGGATGAGGTTTTGATGTTGTTGTGCTGTGCTGTTTTTCTCCACACATAGTGTTGTATGTTCCTTCCAAACAACTCAACTGTAGTTTCATCTGTCCACCGAATATTTCGCCAGTAGCGCTGTGAAAAAAATCCAAGTGCTCTTTTGCGAACTTCAGACGTGCTGCAACGATTTTTTTGGACAGCAGTGGCTTTGTCCGTGGTGTTCTCCCACGAACAACATTTGTGGTTTAGTGTTTTACGTATTGTAGACTCGTCAACAGAGATCTCTTTTGTTCGAGCCATTGTTCACATTAGGCAATGCAGTGTTTGTTATAGGGCAGGGCAGCTCTTAACAACATCGTCAATCTCTTCTCATTGATTGGACTCCAGGTCAGCTGACTCCTGACTCCAATCAGCTTTTGGAGAAGTCATTAGCCTAGGGGTTCACACACCTTTTCCAACCGACACTGTGAATGTTTAAAGGATGTATTCAATATAGACAAGAAAAATACAATAATTTGTGTGTTATTAATTTAAGCACATTGTGTTTGTCTATTGATGTGACTTAGATGAAGATCAGATCAAATTTTATGACCAATTTATGCAGAAATCCAGTTAATTCCAAAGGGTTCACATACTTTTTCTTGCCACTGTGTTTAACTGATTAAGATTAAGGAATGGTCATGAGAAGTGAATATCAAAGTAAGTATTATTTATTAACTAATATGAATTGATTCCAATACAAGGCATAAAGCTTAAGTCACAAGGCAATTTTTTCTTGTTTTATTTAACCTTTATTTAACTAGGCAAGTCAGTCAAGAACAATTATTATTTATAATGACGGCCTACCAGAAGGCAAAAAGGCCTCCTGCAGGGATGGGGGCTAGGATTAAACATTTTTAATAAAATAAAAATCTAGGACAAAACACACATCATGACAAGAGAGACACCACAACACTACATAAAGAGAGACCTAAGACAACAACAGCACGGCAGCAACACATTTATTTTTTATAAAAAATGTTTTAATTTAACCTTTATTTAACTAGGCAAGTCAGTTAATTAAGAACAAATTCTTATTTACAATGACGGCCTACCAGAAGGCAAAAGGCCTCCTGCGGGGACGGGGGACGGAATTAAGAATAATAAATAAATCAAATACAAATATAGGACAAAACACACATCACGACAAGAGAGACAACACAACACTACATAAAAGAGAGACCTAAGACAACAACATAGCAAGGCAGCAACACATGACAACACAGCATGGTAGCAACACAACATAACAACATAACACATGACAACACAGCATGGTAGCGACAATACTGACATCATCATAGCAGTCATAATACAGGTATAAAGATCCTAAAGTTAAGTTACAAGAAAAAGCATGAGGAAAGAGATGCCTGAGAAAATATTGTAAAACCGGTTTCCAGGGGACAGTACATAGGATAACAGAGATCACAACGACCTTCATTGCATTTCTGACTTCTAAAGGTCACATTTTTTTCAAACCATTTTCAAACCAGCCACCGTTGACCATTTAAATGGCCACCGTTGACCACTTAATTGCGCCGCAATTATTAGAAAATGGAAGAAGTTCAAGATGGCGGTCAATCATCCTCGGTCTGGAGCTCCATGCAAGATCTCACCCCGTGGGGCATCAATGATCATGAGGAAGGTGAGGGATCAGTTTGCCAATGACCATCTGGAAGATCCAGAGGAGGAATGGAAGAAGGTCATGTGGTCTGATGAGACAAAAATAGAGCTTTTTGGTCTAAACTCCACTCGCCGTGTTTGGAGGAAGAAGAAGGATGAGTACAACCCCAAGAACACCATCCCAACCGTGAAGCATGGAGGTGGAAACATCATTCTTTGGGGATGATTTTCTGCAAAGAGGACAGGACGACTGCACCGTATTGAGGGGAGGATGGATGGGGCCATGTATCGCGAGATCTTGGCCAACAACCTCCTTCCCTGAGTAAGAGCATTGAAGATGGGTCGTGGCTGGGTCTTCCAGCATGACAACGACCCGAAACACACAGCCAGGGCAACTAAGGAGTGGCTCCGTAAGAAGCATCTCAAGGTCCTGGAGTGGCCTAGCCAGTCTCCAGACCTGAACCCAATAGAAAATCTTTGGAGGGAGCTGAAAGTCCGTATTGCCCAGCGACAGCCCCGAAACCTGAAGGATCTGGAGAAGGTCTGTATGGAGGAGTGGGCCAAAATCCCTGCTGCAGTGTGTACCTGGTCAAGAACTACAGGAAACGTATGATCTCTGTAATTGCAAACAAAGGTTTCTGTACCAAATATTAAGTTCTGCTTTTCTGATGTATCAACTACTTGTGTCATGCAATAAAATGCAAATGACTTACTTAAAAATCATACAATATGATTTTCTGGATTTTTGTTTTAGATTCCGTCTCTCACAGTTGAAGGGTACCTATGATAAAAAATTACAGACCTCTACATGCTTTGTAAGTAGGAAAACCTGCAAAATCGGCAGTGCATCAAATACTTGTTCTCCCCACTGTAAGACAGAATTCCTGCGATAGCAATAAAAGCCCTTTGCATAGAGTAATTCAGAGTTCACCCTTAGCTGATACAAGTAACCACAGTGACCATGCATCCATAGCATCAGAGTCCTCCTTAAGGGGCACATTTCAGATAGATACCAGACATGGCTGCTGGAGGAGTACTCTATCACACGTTTCAGTAGTCAGTCCTCTGGATAGTGTAGAGAGAGATATATATTTTGGCCCCTTGATGGGTGGACGGGCTGACTGGTCCTTGGACATTGTCCTTTGTGTTTTGTTGAGGCATGCGGCCGAAGGTGACAGAGGGCATATAAATTAGAGCCGAGTCTACGTCTTCTTTCCCAAATATACAAACGCTCTACACCCACACAATTTTTCCAACACATTAGCTCTCACATTTCCCAAATTGGACAGATATAACTTCATCATGTCTTTAATAGATAGGATTCATCACTTTATCAAACCCTGCTCTGACTTTAACTAATTCAAAAACATAAACGGAGATAACGCTGTCTGTGTCTTGCCATCGTCACTCATATACAGCCCATTAAACCATCAAATGTTCATCTTATGGGGCCAACATGTCTAGAGAGAGGCCAAAACACTAAAGTGTCAGATGGAGGAATATTGTTCCAAAGCTCATGTATTAATGATCAAAGGAGAAATCCTCACACTGGGCAGTATTCTCAAAGTTAAAATATGTGGTTCACCAAAAGGGCAGTTTCATTTGTTTAATATTCAGAAGATAAGGCTTAATTAATACCTTATAGCTGCCGAGGAACAGTGAGAGAGCTCTAACCGGTCGTGATTCATGACCAAAGGCTCATTCTACATAATTCATTAGTATACTGTCATATACAGTTGGACCAAACTTTCACTTCAATATCAATGAAATACTGTATGTACTGAAATTAAAGCATGCATCCCAAATGGCACCCTAATCCCTATACTGTGTGATCCATATGGGCCCTTGTCAAAAGTAGTGCACTATTTAAGGGAGAAAAGTGACATTTGATACTCATCCTTAGAGTAATAATAAGGGTCAGGTTAGTATGAATTGTTTAAATGGGTTGGGAAAAGACACCAGACACATGATCCCTACCTAATCTTGCGAGAAACCTTTACTATCAATTTATTAAACCACTATAAGGTAAGAGATTATTCAGAGTATTCCTTATTCAGATTGTTCATTATTCAGAATGTATTAATTTCTTCCCATTGCTTCTCATGAGTTAGTCCTCTCACACTGTAGTGCGTGTGTGTGTGTGTGTGTGTGTGTGTGTGTGTGTGTGTGTGTGTGTGGGGGGGGGGGGGGGGTTGGTATTTCTATTTTCCACAAGATTTATCCCTATTTTTCAGTTCCTCTTTCTCCTCTTTTATGATGAGTGGATTATGGAGAGGCTGAGTGTGGTCTGGGGCTGAGGAAGAGGTCTGCTGATTTATGCCCTAGAGGGTCATTTGTTACAGGGATATTCACACAGTGGAGAGATGCTGGGGATATTCAACTGGGCTGAGTCCTAGACAGATTGTTTGTTTAGCCCCTAAAAACTCCATATTAATGCCCATGATTTTGGAATGAGATGTCTGACGAGCAGGTGTACACATACTTTTTGTCATGTAAAGTGCTGGTCGCATGTTTCATGAGCTGAAATAAAAGATCCCAGAAATGTTCCATACGGACAAAAAGCTTATTTCTCTCAAATGTTGTGCGCAAAATTAGTTACATCCCTGTTCATGAGCATTTCTCCTTTGCCAAGATAATCCATCCACCTGACAGGTGTGGCATATCAAGAAGCTGATTAAACAGCACGGTCATTACACAGGTGTACCTTGTGCTGGGGACAATACAAGGTCACTCTAAAGTGTTCCGTTTTGTCACACAACACAATACAATACAATAATATATGTCTTTAATTTTGAGGGAGCATGCATTTGTCATGTTGACTGCAGGAATGTCCATTAGAGCTGTTGCCAGAGAATTAACTCCTAATTTCTCTACCATAAGCCGCCTCCAACGTCATTTTAGAGCATTTGTCCAACCAGCCTCACAACTGCAGGACCTCCACATCCATCTTCTTCACCTGCGGGATCTTCTGAGGGGGGGGGGGGGGGGGGGGGGATCTGGGGAAAATCTCTTTCTGATTGGCTGGGCCTGACTCCCCAGTGTGGTGGCCTGTGCCCTCCCAGAACAACCCATGGATGCGCCTCATCCCAGTCATGTGAAATCCATAGATTAGGGCCTAACTAATTTATTTCAATTGACTGATTTCCATATACAGTATGAACTGTAACTCAGTAAAATCTTTGAAATTGTTACATGTTGCGTTAATATTTTTGTTCAGTATATACATACAGTACCAGTCAAAAGTTTGGACACAACTACTCATTCAAAGGGTTTTTCTTTATTTGACTATTTTCTACATTGGGACGACATCATACCTATGAAATAACACATGTGGAGTCATGAAGTATCCCAAAAAGTTATATTTTTTATATTTGAGATTCGTCAAAGTAGCCACCCTTTGCCTTGATGACAGCTTTGCACACTCTTGGCATTCTCTCAACCAGCTTCATGAGGTAGTCACCTGGAATCCATTTCAATTAACAGGTTATTAAAGGTTCATTTGTGGAATTACTTTCCTTCTTAATGAGTTTGAGCCAATCAGTTGTGTTGTGACATGGTAGGGTTGGTATACAGAAGATATCCCTATTTGGGTAAAAGACCAAGTCCATGTTATTGCAAGAACAGCTCAAATAAGCAGAGACACGACAGTCCATCATTACTTTAAGACATGAAGGTCAGTCAATGCGGAACATTTCAAGAACTTTGAACGTTTCTTCAAGTGCAGTCACAAAAACCATCAAACGCTACGATGAAACTGGCTCTCATGAGGACCGCCACAGGAAAGCAAGACCCAGAGTTACCTCTGCTGCAGAGGATAAGTTCATTAGAGTTACCAGCCTCAGAAATTGCAGCAAAAGATAAATGCTTGATAGAGTTCAAGTAACAGACACATCTCAACATCAACTGTTCAGAGGAGACTGCATGAATCAGGCTTTCATGGTCAAATTGCTGAAGGACACCAATAAGAAGAAGAGACTTGCTTGGGCCAAGAAACACAAGCAATGGACATTAGACCGGTAGAAATCTGTCTTTTGGTCTGATGAGTCCAAATTTGAGATTTTTGGTTCCAATCGCCGTGTCTTTGTGAGATGCAGAGTAGGTGAATGGATGATCTCTGCATGTGTGGTTCCCACCGTGAAGCATGGAGGAGGAGGTGTGATATGTGGGGGTGCTTTACTGATGGCACTCTCAGTGATTTATTTAGAATTCAGGGAAAACTTAACCAGCATGGCTACCACAGCATTCATCAGCAAAACACAATCCTATCTGGTTTGCAATTAATGGGAGTATAATTTATTTTTCAACAGGACATTGACAAAACACAGCTCCAGGCTGTGTAAGGGCTATTTGACCAAGAAGGTGAGTGATGGAGTGCTGCATCAGATGACCTGCCTCCACAATCACCTGACTTCAACCTAATTGAGATGGTTTGGGATGAATTGGACCGCAGAGTGCAGGAAAAGCAAATGTGGGAACTCCTTTAAGACTTTTGGAAAAACATTCCAGGTGTAGCTGGTTGAGAGAATGCCAAGAGTGTGCAAAGCTGTCATCAAGGCAAAGGGTGGATACTTTGAGGAATCTGAAATTGTAACACTTTTTTGGTCATTGCATAATTCCATATGTGTTATTTCATAGTTTTGATGTCTTCACTATTATTCTACAAGGTAGAAAATAGTAAAAAATAAAGAAAAACCATTGAATGAGTAGGTGTTTCAAACTTTGACCGGTACTGTATATCAGTTTTTTTAAAGACCTGTGTGCAGTTATGGGGCAAAACAGGTGGGGTTGGCTTTGATCACTTTAAAAACAGAAATCATCCCCGTACTATGCATGTATGCATAATTCGGAATGTTTTCTGTATTTTGAAAATGACATATCTTTAAAACTTTATGCTGACAAGCTAAACTTTTTTGGGACTATGTCAGCAATGGATTAATGAAACAAATACCGAAAGATAGTTTTGGGTGGAATATTCCTTTAAACCCTTCAAAAGAAAGGGCCATATTTGTAGCATACGGTAAAATAAACGATCAATTTAAGATATGATTGTTATGATTATCATTAGAAAAACATATTTTTTTTTACCACTGAAGACTTGTATGACATCCCAAATTGCACCCTATCCCATAGGGCTCAGGTCAAAAATAGTGCACTATATAGGACATAGGATGCCATTTGAGACGCAACCCATAAATGGGTTAGCTAACAACGTCACGAAAATGGTGCATACAGGGGTCAAAAGAGAAATGAAATATGAAAAAAAAAGGATGTGAATTTGGTTCAGTAACCTCTGGTAGCCACTAGACACGGTTGTAATAAACAGAGCACTTTCTGTTTTCTTCCGGAATGTACGTACATTTCCTGTGCCAATGACTGTTCTCTTCTTTAGTCTCCATTTGATTGATTTTATTGCGTCTGAAAAAAAGCTGTTTGCTGTACTATTCCTAGTCTAATGGGATACTGTACGTGCCATACTGGGACACCATATGAGCGATAGTCTTCTGTGCCATTGTTGCTGGTTCTCTTTAGGGCCCTATTCATTCTTTATCATGGAGGTTCAGCTTTACAGTGTGTGTCAAATCTAATGTTCCCCGCTTTAGTGGAGAATGCGTTCAGGCTAAATCGTCTCAATTGGAAATGAACTTTACATTTCTATCGTGGAATCTGTAACGCTTCAGCTTTACAGACTGAAAGCACTCTTTTCAGTCTCTGTTTTATTGCATCCTAGAAAAGTAGTATACGATTCCTTATTTATTGGGATGCCGTACGTGCCCTACCGGAAAACATGTACTGTACGTGCGATAGTCTGCCATTGTACCTTGTTCTCTTATTGTCAGTCTCCATTTTGTTGCATCTAAGAAAAGTAGTTTACTATTCCTTATCTATTTACACTTCCTGTTTCACACTTACGTAGATGAGACATACAGTATGGGAGTGTCACGTCCTGACCTTAGTTCCTTTTGTACGTTTCTATTTTAGGTTGGTCAGGGCGTGAGTTGGGGTGGGCATTCAATGTTTTTGTTCTATATTTGGTATTTCTATGTGTTTGGCCTGGTATGGTTCCCAATCAGAGGCAGCTGTCAATCGTTGTCTCTGATTGAGAACCATACTTAGGTAGCCTGTTTTCCCACTCTTGTTTGTGGGTGGTTGTTTTCTGTTTAGTGTATGTCACCTTGCAGAACTGTTTCGTTTCTTCCATTTCACTTTGTGATTTTGTTTTGTGCGTTCAGTCAATAGATTATGACGGACACTTACCACGCTGCTTAGTGGTCCGATCCTTCTTACTCTTCCTCAGACGAAGATGAGATCCGTTACAGGGAGTGTAAATGTTACACAATTTGAGCCCTCGTTGTTTCGCAAGGTCGGTGCTTCTCAGAAACGTTCCACAACTGGGAAAGAAAACAATGGGTGTAGTGTGAAGTGGGCTAATAATTAATGCAGCGGCACAGGGCTTTTCACGTGCTGCTGAATAATCTGAGCGGCCACTGTGTGGATTTCTCTGTTTTAAGTGGTTGTTTTGACTGAAAAACTCTCTCTGAAAGAGCCACTGCAAACAGGCATGAGAGAGAGCCGGCTCTTTCAAGGCTATGCAGGGGCGTACACAAGTCCCCGAAAATGGTTGTGTTGCCTTCATGGAACATTTCTCGTGGTATCGTCTCTGCCTCTTTTGTTGCATTTGCACATTTTGACCGCCTTGAAGTAGTTCAGAGGGTTTAAACCTGTGCAGAACTAAGTCCTCGAATGTCTTAAGGTCACATTGTTTCTAGTTATAAACAGGGCATTGAGGGAATGTCAGAAATGTTATATTTTCCGGCTACCTGCAGAACCAAAACTGAGAGAGAAATGTGTGAAAGTTGGCCGAGACAATTATCGGTCCATTCTGTTTTTTGAATGGCGATTATTCAGCTCAACATGCTCCAGAGTTGACCTGAATCTTCTGTGTCACACAGAGGCAACATGAGGCAACACGCTCACGGTTCAGTTCCCTGCCTCCCCAGAGTGGGGATGTGGATGGTGCAGCGCTGCAGCCCCAGATGGTTTATCAGGGCGAACGGTTTGGGTCACAAAGCTCCAGTAAGGTCACGCTTCACAGCCCACCTCGGGCAGATCGTCATCAGAGAATCACTGCAGCGGGAAATGGCACCTTTCTCTGATGCGTCTCATTTTAGCTCTCGTACAGATTGCCAGTTTTCGTTATGACACTAGATGAATAGCCTCAACAGTAAGGCACATCATACGGCATGTTAAGTCTTATGGTCAGATTCAGAGGTTGTTTTGACGTTATGAAGTTTTTTTCTTGTGTATTGAAAAAATATAATCTGTAGCTGTCACTTGACAAGACGTTTATGTGAATCGCAGTTGTTGTCGGCATGACAGAGAATGACACTTCAAAGCTAACACCTCATCAAAAGAGTGAAAAAGAGCTGGGATTCATTTGAAAGCAATCAAATCCACATGTGAAGACAGTCCAATCAGAGAGGAATACATTTTTTTTTTAAAAAGGCAAAACCTAATGTGTAATTCTGCTCATTCGTCACAGAGACCATTTAGACACACTATTAGCGGTAAAACCATCAAAATAACAGCAAGGCTGAAAATAGTTTTCATCTTGGAACAGACCGAACGTCTTGAAACCTGGTCCAAGTACAAAATACGTTTCTACAACCTTGATAAGGCGTCACTGTTACTTCCTCATCAATTGCTTATCTGTCTCTCTGCTGCGGTGTAAATTAAAGTCTGCTTCCTGCAACAAGGACACTGCTCTCTAATGGTTTGACAGGATGTTAAGGTAGAAAGCAGTTCAATACCCAAGAACCCACCACAAGACTGTATTAGCCCGTTGAGCTAAAGCCAAGGCATACCGCCAGACTGTGTTCGTCCACTGAGCTAAATGCGTCTTTGAGTTTCAGATAAGGTTAGTAGCCCACATAAGTGTAATTCACAGAACCACTACTGTTTCATGAAGATTGCTTTGGAATTTCAAAAGTTTCACTCTCTATTTTCGCGAAACCTTTTTCTTCCCACTCGCTTCTTATTTACCATCCCATTGGTCCTATTTGCAATGTCATAATTGGAGTGCATAAATGCAAAGCAGCATTTAAAAAAAAAAACTGGTTTCAGTGGATATATTCACGAGATTCTCAGGAGAGCCTCACTGATCCGTCAGAGTTGGGAACCTGCCAGAAGAAATAAAGATAATGGCTTTCAAAAGATGTTGAACGTTTTTTTTTAAATATTTAACATTTACACAAACCTGTGAGAACGACTAACTATTTGAAGCATTTCACTTTTTTTTCCTCACGTCATTTTCTCCTCTCCCAGTACTGTGCACCTTCACCTTCTCCTCATAGTGCCAACACTAAAAAATGAATGTCATGTGAGTGCATTGAATTCTTCCCCATGCGTTTCCTGTCGGCAACAAAGGAAAAAGCCACAGGCACAGACAATAGCAGACCCCTGAGTGGAAGCACAAAGAAACCCCTGTGTCCCAAGCACCTCTGGAGCCTCTGCTGCCGAGATGTGTGTGTCCGACTTCAGAGCCCAGCGCCAGCCATGGAACAGACCCAGAACCCACCACTGTGGGAGGCTAGAATGAACAACAATGATGCCTTTTTTTCTCCCTGAACCACCAGAGACATATTTTGGCTCTGTGTCCATTTGGCACAGGCTCCCATCCAGCCATCCATCCATCAATTCCAAGGTAGAGAGCACTCATTTCAAAAGTGCCTAACAGCCAACCTGAATGAGCTTGAATAGAACCGATTCAGAATTAAGTCTCCACAGTCTCCACTCTAGTTCTGAGCTTTGGGTCACCCATCTGTGACAGGGATGACAGTGAAAAATACAGCATTCACCTTGGGAAAGAGCCTAAATGGACGCCTAATGTCACCCATTATACCTGAGGACTGAGTCAAAAGAAATAACTGAGTGACGTGGCTCTGAATGATTCATTATCACCGCATGAGAAGGGACTGTAGGTACTCAATAAAAAACATAGGACTCACTCCAATGTGTATTTTCTGTCTAATGGCTGAGAAATAATTGTGATGAACCTGGATTTCACCCACAGGAGTGACTTCCGGGGGGCCCTTAACAGCTTCTAATAGACTTCCTGGACTTAGTCACATGGCACTTAATCGCGCTTTCTCGAACAATGAGAGTAACCCACTGAGCTCTCCAATGATTGACAGGTGAGATGGGGGAAGTGATTATTTGCGTAGGTGGGCAAAGGGCAATTTAAATGCACACCTGAGTTATATTTTTTGTGACGAATGTTCAAGTATACGGTATGCATATCGTGCTGAGTCTGAGGCAGTCCTAATATGGACATCCTTACTTTTAATAACACTATTTACCTCCAGCTTTGTGAGATGCATCACACCTACAGTATGATGGAACGCAGCTGCCCCCTTTGCTGTTGAAGTCTTGAGGTAATTGGCTGAAGGAAAGCGTAACGCGGAGCTATGAATTGTACTGTACAGACCAAAGAGTGCATCCAGAACTGCCTGGAACTGTCTCCATAAATTGCAAGGCTGGAACGGTTATTTAAGTAAATTACATCCATTTTCTGTGGGGCTTGACCCATACCTCAAGCTCTGGTCCGAGTCTGAAATGTTCGCAAACAAAAGCGGTTCAGATGTTACATTAACGTTGCAAAGCCAAGGGAAGATCTGTCATTTGTGTTTTGTTTATGAGTGGCAGTTTAGACATATTTCATTTTGAAATACAGAATGACTAAAATGACTCCAAATGTTGAAAAAGTGGTTTGTTTATGAGAACTTGCTTGAAGCGTTTCCGATCTCGCCTCAGCCTATCTTGACGTTCTCTTGGATGATGATCGTCCCTAATCTGACAGACAAATGACTTGTTTTAGAAGAGATCCTCCCTGGTGCTTCTCTCCCTCAGAGAATGTCATTCATGTCCATAACGATCCATTTCTGTGTTGTACAGATCAGGGACCCATGATGAAATCACCTACTGTAGTTCAATAACCAAAAGAGATGTTTTCAAAGTCCAGGCGTCATGTCGCAGCTGGCACTACATTCTTTCTGCAGACACCTTTGAGTCTTAATTCATCGTTTTCGGGAAAACATGGTCACTTAAAAAAAAAAAACTAGGGGGAGATTTTAACGAAATTCTGTTAGCAAACTTTGCATCCTCAAAGTTCTTCCCGTAAATGTGTCTTTGTAAAATGTTAAATTATTAAATTTAATTAAATTAAATTAAATTATTAGAAGTTGTGCTTGTGCATGAGTTTTATGGTTTGTATAACTTGAATGAAATGAAATGAAATTAGTTTGGCATACGTTTTATGTGAAAAAATCTGCCCAAGGGTGGAATCCCAAAATATATGTTTATTGTGTAAAGTGGTAGAAAGAAGTGTAGCTAGCATTTTATAGATAAAAGGACCTCCTTCCCCCCTCACCACCTTACTTATATTAACTTTAGAGGATACCAACAGTTTTTAACCAAATTATTTCCTTCTTTGTCTACTGTAAATATGCTTATACAGTATACCTCTGTGCCATCCATATTTTTCTCAAAGCATCTGGTTTATCACCCTTAGGTAGAGAAGACAATTACATACTACTTATAAACAAACACATGCATATTCCCTAAACCAACACATTCATCACAACAAGCACACTAATCTGAATGAACTCCTTCATTCATTAAACAAAGACGATCCTGCTAACTAGCATCAGCGGTTTGGGATAATAAAACCATGTCTCCGTAATAACATCTGTATGCAATAAATTACAAAAAAATAATCCTGCATCGTAGAATAGGAAATAATTCCACTTCCACAAAAAATAAATAAATAAATACATTTTTCAGCAAAACAAAAATTCCCCCTAGGTTCGTTAGTGTTGCGTTGGTATTTTAGAGCTCTCTTTCCAATGCTTTTCTGACCCAGGGGGGGAACACTAGTTCCAATCCTAAGGAGAAATAAGACGAGAAGTCAAAACACAGAGGTTGTATCCTCTATTATGACACAGTACAGAAGGGCATTCTCTCAGGACAAACCAGGTGAGAGAGAGACAGAGACGAGAGAGACGAGAGAGAGAGACAGAGACGAGAGAGACGAGAGAGACAGAGAGAGACGAGAGAGAGACAGAGACGAGAGAGACAGAGAGACAGAGACGAGAGAGACAGAGACGAGAGAGACGAGAGAGAGACAGAGACGAGAGAGACGAGAGAGAGACAGAGACGAGAGAGACAGAGAGACAGAGACGAGAGAGATGAGAGAGAGAGAGAGAGAGAGAGAGAGAGAGAGAGAGGGAGTTCTGAGAAGACTACTGCTTCAGAATGAACCAATCTACAGCATAGAGAGAATGTCACACAAGCCATCACACACAGATACAGATAAAGATCAGTGTGTCCCGTGTTCCCAGTGCGATCATGTGGCTCGGTGTGTTAAATGCTCTCCTACATTCCTGAGGTAATTTCTGTGTGTATAAATAGTCTTGTTTTTTCTCCAGACGATGACAGCAGGCCAGAGAAGAAGAGTGATGTGAAGTTGTGTTGGGTTACACAAAGCAGACGCAATTGGGTTTGTATGAATGGAAACATGCTGAACGTGTCATTTGTTGAGTTACGGAGGAAAAAAGGACCGACAACTCAGGACAGCCACACGTAAATGGAAGTTTATAAATGTTCAATAATTCATATAATTGTCCTTTCACTTTGACATTATGGAGTATGATGAAAAAAAGCCCTATTTATATCCCACATTGTGACACAACATGAAAAATTCCAATGGGTGAATACTTATTATATGCACTGTACATGTCTTATTATGGACACTGTATAGGTGAACGTCTAATGTGAGGTTTTACATATACAGACATTGAAATGTTGGGCTTGTTGTTATAATGGAAACCAGAGGTGTAGTGGTGAATGCACATCAACGCCGCTTACTTAACGTTTACTTAACGTTTACTTAACGTTTACTTAACGCTTTTGTTTTGCTCTAGCGCACAGCCACCTAGTGCAGAAAAATGTATCAAAAGTACAGGGGGGGGGGCGTTATTTTACTCACCGCAAACGGCGATCAGTATTTATCTTCATATTTATCTTCCCACTACATCACTGATGGAAACACACTGCAGTTCTATTCTGTTGACTTATGCAAAAGTTGCATTGTGTCACAACACTGAGTGTACAAAACATTAGGAACACCTGCTCTCTCCATGACCAGCCGAATCCAGGTGAAAGCTCTGATCCTGTCACTTGTTAAATCCACTTCAATCAGTGTGGATGAAGGGGAGGAGACAAGTTAAAGAAGGATTTTTTAAGCTTTGAGACAGTTGAGACATGGATTGTGTGTGTGAGTGTGTGTGTGTGTGTGTGCCATTGAGTGGGTGAATAAGCAAGACAAAATATTTAAGAGCCTTTGAACGGGGTTTGGTAGTAGGTGCCAGGCGCATCGGTTTGAGTGTGTCAAGAACTGCAACACTGCAGGGCTTTCACGCTCAACAGTTTCCTGTGTGGATGAAGAATGGTCCACCACCCAAAGGACAACCCAGCCATCTTTGACACAACCGTGGGAAGCATTGGAGTCAACATGGGCCAGCATCCCTGTGGAACGCTTTTGACACCTTGTAGAGTCCATGCCCCCGATGAATTGAGGCTGTTCCGACAAAAATGGGGTCCAACTACATGTTAGGAAGGTGTTCATAATGTTTTGTACACTCAGTCTATGTATGGCAACAGCAGAAGAACCTTAAAGTAACCTATACAAGTTAAAGTAACCTTACACATCGGCATCTTGTACGTAGTAGAGCGACTGAGAGGGCACAATTATACACATTTGTAGAACAAAATGCAAAGGAATTTGCTTATTTTACACATCATTAATTTGAAAGTCCTTCAGTGCCTCTTCAAATGTCATGATTATGCACGAGCACACGATTCTCCTAGATGTACAATAGGCTAACTGTGTTTCATGAACTGCCCCAAGGAGCCAATTATAGGGGACATCTTACTAACTATATGCCATTGCATGTCATTACCTGATTTCTATTAAACGGCGGCACATGGATTCTACTGTAATGTGAAGGTCACAATGTTTTAGCGTTTATGATTTGATATTTGACCACTGGCACATACGAAACTACATTTAAGACATGAAAAGTACAATTCAAATGAGTGATGTTTTCGTTTATTTCTGGTTCTCAAGGCCATCTTATAAACTGGCCATCGACGTCTGCTTCGTGACATTTGGCGGAAATATCACAAAATGTCAGGTGAAGGTGAAATTGACTGGTGGATATGTTTGAAGACAGTTTGAAAGTGTTTGAGGGAGTTTTAAGAGTTAAATGAATTATTACACATTTATTCTGTGTGTGTGTGTGTGTGTGTGTGTGTGTGTGTGTGTGTGCCCTTCTCCCTCTCCCTGGGGTTGTACTGTATAGCTCAGTGTTTTGGGTTCTGATGAAACAGACCAGGTTTCTCTGTAGAATGGTGTGCCGGAGGCCAGTGACATTTCCTCTTCCTCTGAATGAAGTTCACTGGTTCAGAGCCTCTCAATGGTGCCAGTGTATGACTTCCCAACCAAATCAGGTATTTCCCAGCCTCATAGTCATACTTAACCACTGTAGGGCCCATATTCATAACGCCTTTCAGAGTAGGAGTCCTGATCTAGAATCAGTTTAGCCTTTTAAATTATATTGAATGCTCAGATGGGACCAGATCAGCAGAACTTCCCTGAGACAGTTTTTATTATTATTATTATGGTCCCAGAATCCTTGTCTGGGACACACCGAGGTAGTCATCGTCACAGAGAATTGGCTGCCTGGTGGGTGTAAACAAGCTGTTTAAAAACAAATTGGTGCCACTTGTTGAATCCTAATCCTTGTCTATCACAGTATACAGTAGTGGAGAACGGGTCTGGATGTCCACAGTTCACATTTCTTTACCTATTTTATTCAGCATTCTGTTCAACATTCATCGAAAGAAGACAGGATTTCATGTTGAAATGTCAACATGTTTTCACGCCGCAGGTGATGTCAAAATACTGTACAGGCTTGAACAGGCCTTGTCAACTTGTGACAACCAGCCCCGCATTATATGCAATTATAATTTCACTAGTAATGCGTTATCTGCAGGTGCTATGAAAAGAGACGTGTGAATGCTTTTGTGTAGGCGCATATTGAATTCTAGGACATTGCGTGCAGTTTGCACATTGTCGGACATTTCTCCCTTGACTACAACAATTCACTGTCTGGCATCTGCTGAAATGGCAACTTGTCATCTAGTGCAGTGTGCTCATACAATGATTGAGTCCCAAATGGCACCCTATTCCCTATATACAATAGTGCACTACTTTGGACTAGAACCCCATGAGCCCTTGTCAAAAGCGGTGCAATATATAGGGAATAGAGTGTCATTTGGGAGACATCCAATGCCTATGTAAAGTTATATATCTTATTCGCCTGCAGCAGCAAAAACAAGGCTTCTTGCCCTTCCATTATGTGTCAGCGGGGGGAAATTTCTCCCTCGGATGAGTGGCAGCCACATTGTTTGACTGGTTATATATGTGAAAACACACACAAAAAGAGTGGTCCAAAGATTGGATTCCTTCCCTTCTATCCCCCTGATATCAAACACATCAGGAATGCAGCGGACTCTCTTTATTCTCTTTTCTGTCCTTCCCTCTCGCTCTCTATTTCTAATTCTCTCTCTCTCTTCCTTTTTACCCTCTTCGTTCTATTCGCCTTTCTCTCTGCCCCCTCTCTCTCCCTATCTCTCTCTTTCTCTCCCCTTGTGCCTCTCCCCTCCTCTCCTTCAGGTCTTTGTTTGACATGGATTAAGTTCAGTCCAGAAGACACGTACCAGAGCCTATCAGTAGCATGAGATCTGGAGAGGTAAAGAGAGTCATAGTGTGGACTAGCAGGGTCACCTGCTGTATGTATGTATAGATGCATTACCAGTCAAAAATGTGGACACACCTACTCATTCAAGGGCTAATCTTTATTTTCCAAAAATATGAAATAACACATGTGGAATCATGTAATAACCAAAAAGTGTCAAACAAATCAAAATATATGTTATATTTGAGATTCTTCAAAGTAGCCCCCCTTTGCCTTGATGACAGCTTTGCACACTTTCGGCATTCTCTCAACCAGATTCACCTGGAATGCTTTTCCAACAGTCTTGGAGGAGTTCCCACATATGCTGAGCACTTGTTGGCTGCTTTTCCTTCACTCTGCGGTGCAACTCATCCCAAACCCTCTCAATTCAGTTGAGGTTGGGTGATTGTGGAGGCCAGGTCATCTGATACAGTGCCCCATCACTCTCCTTCTTGGTTAAATAGCCCTTACACAGCCTGGAGGTGTGTTGGGTCATTGTCCTGTTGAAAAACAAATAATACTCCCACTAAGCGCAAACCAGATGGGATGGCTTATCACTGCAGAATTCTGGGGTAGCCATACTGGTTAAGTGTGACTTGAATTCTAAATAAATCACAGCAACAGCAAAGAACCCCCACAACACTACACCTCATCCTCCATGCTTCACGGTGGGAACAACACATGAGGAGACCATCCGTTCACCTACTCTGCGTCTTACAAAGACACGGCGATTGGAACCAAAAATCTAAAATTTGAACTCATCAGATCAGGTCAGATTTCCACCAGTCTAATGTCCATCACTCGTGTTTTTTTTTGCCCAAGCAAGTCTCTTCTTGTTATTTATGTCCTTTAGTAGTGGTTTCTTTACAGCAATTCGACAATGAAGGCCTGATTCACGGAGTCTCCTCTGAACAGTTGCTGTTGAGATGTGTCTGTTAGTTGAACTCTGTGAAGCATTTATTTGGGCTGGAATTTCTGAGGCCGGTAACTCTAATGAACGTATCCTCTGCAGCAGAGGTAACTATGGTTCTTGCTTTCCTGTGGCGGTCCTCATGAGAGCCAGTTTCATCGTAGTGCTTTATGGTTTTTGCGACTGCACTTGAAGAAACTTTCAAAGTTCTTGATGTTTTCCACATTAACTGACCTTCATGTCTTAAAGTAATGATGAACTGTAGTTTTTCTTTGGTTATTTGAGCTCTTCTTGCCATAATATGGATTTTACCAAATAGGGCTATCTTCTGTATATCACTCCTACCTTGTCACCACACAACTGATTGGGTCAAACACATTAAGAAGGAAAGAAATTCCACAAATTAACTTTCAACAAGGCACACCTGTTAATTGAAATGCATTCCAGGTGACTACCTCATGAAGCTGGTTGAGGGATTGCCAATAGTGTGCAAAGTGGTCATCAAGTCAATGGGTGGCCGCTTTGATATATTTAGATTTGTTTAACAATTTTGGTTACTACATGATTCCATATGTGTTATTTCATAGTTTTGATGTCTTCACTATTATCCTGTCTAAGATATTGGTTCCCAATTGGGAATCAACCCTCCCACGTTCAGCTGAAACGGTGGCACATGGAACGCAAAAATATTCTTAAAAATATTTAACCTCCACACATTAACAAGTCCAATAGCTCAAATGAAAGATAAACACCTTGTTCATCTAAAATGTTTTACGGCGAAAACATAGCACATATATATGTCAAACCACCACCAGACACAGCTCATTTGAATAGCCAAAACATGCAATCAACAAACGCAGGATTAAAAAATAAATTGTTCACTAACCTTTTGAAAATCTTCATCAGATGACAGTAATATGACATGTTACACAGTACATTTTTTTTTTCAATAATATGCCATTTATATCCATAAATGTCCATTTACAGTGAGTTCACGTTCAGAAATTACTCAAAAATGCCCGCAGGAAATCTAGGTAGCGCGGCAAGATAACGTAAATAGAATCATAAACTTTGACTAAATATACATGTTCTACATATAGTTAGAAAGATACACTGCTTCTTTATGCAACCGCTTTGTTAGATTTATTTTTAACGTTACAGAAATCGCACACTATTCAATATGCTGAGACGGCGTTCAGTTCCAAGCTACATTTCTACGTAATGTTGGAGTCAACAGAAACACAGATTTAAGCATAAATATTCCCTTACCTTCGATGGTCTTCGTTCAGAATGTTCTGGAAGGCTTCATACTTACCCAATACATCGTTTGGTTTCAAGTCTTGCGTCTTTGTATTAGCTACTGCTAATAACATCAGCTGAAATGCACCCAAAACGTCCTCTGGTCCGGAAAAGTTGCGCATCAAAACTTCAAAATTACATATTATATGTCGACTAAACAGGTCAAACTAAGTGCAGAAGCAAGCTTTATGATGTTTTAGACACACAAAACAAACTTCAATTCAATCGGCCATCGTCTGCCCTTCTCTTGAGTGCTGGAACAAAGGAATGGCTGGGACCAATTCGCGCCCCTACGCACAGCCTATTTTCTCGTGGCACGCACTAATTTCACTCTCATAGGGTCAATTCTCGCGGGATTTGAACGATTCAAAGCTCTACTGAAAGAGGACATCTAGCGGAAGAGATAGAAAGTCTCCCCAGAATCATACTGGTTGGGAAGGGTGGGGGCGATGACGTCAAAGTTGCTCCAACTTTCATGGCCACAAAAACTAGTTTGGAAGAATGCCTGCCCTGTGAGTTCTGCTATACTTACAGACATAATTCCAACGGTTTTAGAATCTTTAGAGTGTTTTCTATCCAATAATAATTAATTTATTTGCATATATTAGCAATTTTTGACAGATTTTTCTTTCAGTTTACTAGGGGTACCCAATCTCTCCAAAGGGGGCATATGTCTGCCATATCCTTAACAGGATTTATTCTACTATGTAGAAAATAGTAAAAAAAACAACAAAAAAAAACAAGAATGAGTAGGTGTGTCCAAACTTTTGACTGGTACTGTATATCACGCAAAACTTCTCACATATCCAGCAGGCAACTCCTGCTAAGATTGGAAGAACTTCTGCTGAGATGGTCCTAACATGGACACTGTACAGACAGCCACAATATAGCAGAAGCATATAGCCAATCTAACATATCACAAACATTCGATTAGATATACTTTACTGTCTGTTGTTCACGTAAATGTTCTTTCTATACAGAGAAAGCAACGCGTTTCATCACACTTTGTTTTATGGATGCACATTAACATGTTTGAGTTTGCAAGAAAGGCCTTTTACTGTACGTGTGCATGCAAAATTACAATTTGAAAGTTGAAACATTTACCCATGATCAACTCTCATTCAAACCTCTCCTAGTAATGTCTTACTCTGTTCTGAATAGACGGTAGACATATTGTGCCAAGACCTCATTTCCAAAGGAGCTCGATTTTTTTCAGTTTGCTGAAAATCACCAATTCTCATTTTGTATAAAGTTTGCCACTCTAGCTTGCTGAGAGCTGAATTACTAAACTTCAAGAATAGTTCTAGTTTTTCTCCCCGATAGACGTATTTATACTTGCTATGTGATTCTGTACGTTCCAGCTTAATATCCCTGCCGCGAATTTCTCACTTTCTTTCGTTTTAATGGATTTTCTTATGTAACGCTTTCACTAAAATCCCTCCACATCAAATTCAAGTAATCGATTAAAATGTCTAAGCTCTTTTGACGTTTTTTTTTCTCCTTTTCCATTTCAGAGTGTCAGAGTTTCAGACAGGCATAGCGTGGGACGACTCAGATGAGTGACGCTTTCCGACCAATGAGGGGACCTTCTCTCGTTTGGGCAAAAGTCTGTCTTCCGTCCTTTCTCCTCTGTGACCGGGAAACCAATAAGTGGTTGAGTGGTCGAGGAGTGTGTCAATTCATATCTATAAAATGTCTTGCACAGCTAGCTTAATTTGTTTTTCTCAACACATTTACTTTGGGATCCACCCCTGTAAACGTCATTTGCTTGATGTAGTTTCCGAGTGGAGAAGGAGCTTCTCATTTCACACAAGCACATTTTCGTCCACGCTCACTCTCCTCGCCGCCTCTCCTCGATTACCTTTAACCTTTTTCAAAAGGAGGCAAGAGAGGTTGGAGGAGAGAAGATGCAGGAGTTGAGCAAATCTAATTGAGAAAAGGACAGGGTCAGGCTGCTCTTAGTTCTGACCACATCCTGTCAATCACAGACACAGCGAGGACCCACTCCGATTACTCTGTGGACAGAATGTTATGGTATGGTAATGAGCGTTGCATTAGATACCTCTGGACCACCAAGTAGCACTCAGTCCCTGGTCTACTCTGTGTACCTAAGTTAGGAGTTTGCTCTTAGCCAGAGTGCGGGACTTGGAATAGTGGTTTGGAAGAGTGGTTTGGAAATAAGTGGATGTGGGTCAATACATGTAAATAAACATTGTTTTCAAGGGTACATTGCTCGTCTAAACGACTCAGCCAAGGTTTCAAAGTTTCAACGTTTCAAAGTGTATTCTCTACGTGCACAGGATACAACAGTTGTAGAACAGAACAGAGACATTCTTACCTTGAGTGTTCTGTCCAACAATGCAGTGATAATAATTGAAAATAGAATTTTTAAAAAAAGTACAAATACAAACCACACAAGAACTATGATGAGAGTTAAAGAAACACGAGAATGCAGGTGTTTACAGGTCAGTGTCAGTACCTTATTCAATGTGCAGGGGTACTGGAGTGGTTGTATATACAGGTCAGTGTCAGTACCTTATTCAATGTGCAGGGGTACTGGAGTGGTTGTATATACAGGTCAGTGTCAGTACCTTATTCAATGTACAGGGGTACTGGAGTGGTTGTATATACAGGTCAGTCTCAGTACCTTATTCAATGTGCAGAGGTACTGGAGTGGTTGTATATACAGGTCAGTGTCAGTACCTTATTCAATGTACAGGGGTACTGGAGTAGTTGAGATGGGTTTATACATAAAATCAAAATCAAATCAAATCAAATGTATTTATATAGCCCTTCGTACATCAGCTGATATCTCAAAGTGCTGTACAGAAACCCAGCCTAAAACCCCAAACAGCAAGCAATGCAGGTGTAGAAGCAACTGACTTGCAATAAGATTACATGTAAACAGGGCTAAAAAGTGACTGGTAGCAGGAATAAACATATATAGATAGATACGAAAGTATTTTTTTGTGAAGAATCAACAACAAGTGGGACACAATCATGAAGTGGAACGACATTTATTGGATATTTCAAACTTTTTTAACAAATCAAAAACTGAAAATTGGGCGTGCAAAATTATTCAGCCCCCTTAAGTTAATACTTTGTAGCGCCACCTTTTGCTGTGATTACAGCTGTAAGTCGCTTGGGGTATGTCTCTATCAGTTTTGCACATCGAGAGACAGATTTTTTTTCCCATTCCTCCTTGCAAAACAGCTCGAGCTCAGTGAGGTTGGATGGAGAGCATTTGTGAACAGCAGTTTTCAGTTCTTTCCACAGATTCTCGATTGGATTCAGGTCTGGACTTTGACTTGGCCATTCTAACACCTGGATATGTTTATTTTTGAACCATTCCATTGTAGATTTTGCTTTATGTTTTGGATCATTGTCTTGTTGGAAGACAAATCTCCGTCCCAGTCTCAGTTCTTTTGCAGACTCCATCAGGTTTTCTTCCAGAATGGTCCTGTATTTGGCTCCATCCATCTTCCCATCAATTTTAACCATCTTCCCTGTCCCTGCTGAAGAAAAGCAGGCCCAAACCATGATGCTGCCACCACCATGTTTGACAGTGGGGATGGTGTGTTCAGCTGTGTTGCTTTTACGCCAAACATAACTTTTTGCATTGTTGCCAAAAAGTTCAATTTTAGTTTCATCTGACCAGAGCACCTTCTTCCACATGTTTGGTGTGTCTCCCAGGTGGCTTATGGCAAACTTTAAACAACCCTTTTTATGGATATCTTTAAGAAATGGCTTTCTTCTTGCCACTCTTCCATAAAGGCCAGATTTGTGCAATATACGACTGATTGTTGTCCTATGGACAGAGTCTCCCACCTCAGCTGTAGATCTCTGCAGTTCATCCAGAGTGATCATGGGCCTCTTGGCTGCATCTCTGATCAGTCTTCTCCTTGTATGAGCTGAGGGACGGCCAGGTCTTGGTAGATTTGCAGTGGTCTGATACTCCTTCCATTTCAATATTATCGCTTGCACAGTGCTCCTTGGGATGTTTAAAGCTTGGGAAATCTTTTTGTATCCAAATCAGGCTTTAAACTTCTTCACAACAGTATCTCGGACCTGCCTGGTGTGTTCCTTGTTCTTCATGATGCTCACTGCGCTTTTAACGGACCTCTGAGACTATCACAGTGCAGGTGCATTTATACGGAGACTTGATTACACACAGGTGGATTGTATTTATCATCATTAGTCATTTAGGTCAACATTGGATCATTCAGAGATCCTCACTGAACTTCTGGAGAGAGTTTGCTGCACTGAAAGTAAAGGGTCTGAATAATTTTGCACGCCCAATTTTTCAGTTTTTGATTTGTTAAAAAAGTTTGAAATATCCAATAAATGTCGTTCCACTTCATGATTGGGTCCCACTTGTTGTTGATTCTTCACAAAAAATACAGTTTTATATCTTTATGTTTGAAGCCTGAAATGTGGCAAAAGGTCGTAAAGTTCAAGGGGGCCGAATACTTTCGCAAGGCACTGTACTTATGGTAATAATATAAGCCATTTAGCAGATGCTTTTTCCAAAGCAACTTACAGTCATGCGTGCTTACATTGTCCTTATTGTGGTCCCGGGAATCAAACCCACTACCTTGGCATTACAAACTCGATGTTCTACCAACTCTGCTACAAAGGACAACTAACATGGTCCATACACAGTATTCTAACGTTAATATATACAGTTGAAGTCAGAAGTTTACAAACACTTAGGTTGGAGTCATTAAAACTCATTTTTCAACCACTACATATTTCTTGTTAACAAACTATAGTTTTGGCAAGTCGGTTAGGACATCTACTGTGTGAATGACACAAGTAAGTTTTCCAACAATTGTTTACAGACAGATTATTTTGCTTATAATTCACTGTATCACAATTCCAGTGGGTCAGAAGTGCCTTTAAAAAGCTTGGAAAATTCCAGAAAATGATGTCATAGCTTTAGAAGCTTCTGATAGGTTCATTTACATAATTTGAGTCAGTTGGAGGTGTACCTGTGGATGTATTTCAAGGCCTACCTTCAAACTCAGTGCCTCTTTGCTTAACATCATGGGAAAATCAAAATAAATCAGCTAAGACCTGTCTCCTAGAGATGAACGTACTTTGGTGCGAAAAGTGCAAATCAATCCCAGAACACCAGCAAAGGACCTTGTGAAGATGCTGGATGAAACAGTTACAAAAGTATCTATATCCACAGTAAAACGAGTCCTATCTCGACATAACCTGAAAGGCCACTCAGCAAGGAAGAAGCCACTGCTCCAAACCGCCATAAAAAAAGCCAGACTACGGTTTTCAACTGTACATGGGGACAAGGATTGTACTTTTTGGAGAAATGTCCTCTGGTCTGATGAAACAAAAATAGAACTGTTTGGCCATAATGACCATCGTTATGTTTGGAGGAAAAAGGGGGACGCTTGCAAGCCAAAGAACACCATCCCATCCGTGAAGCACGGGGGTGGCAGCATCATGTTGTGGGGGTGCGTTGCTGCAGGAGGGACTGGTGCACTTCACAAAATAAATGGCATCGTGAGGTAGGAAAATTATGTGGACATATCAGGAAGTTAAAGCTTGGTCGCAAATGGGTCTTCCAAATGTACAATGACCCCAAGCATACTTCCAACTGTCACATTCTGACCTTAGTTCTTTTTGTTATGGCTTTGTTTTAGTATGGTCAGGGCGTGAGTTGGGTGGGTAGTCTATGTTCTTTTTTCAATGTTGTCGTTTTGTGTTTGTCCTGGTATGGTTCTCAATCAGAGGCAGGTGTCGTTCTTTGTCTCTGATTGAGAATCATACTTAGGTAGCCTTTTCCCACCTGTGTGGTGTAGGTTATTATTTTCTGGTCTGTGTTTTTCTTCACCGTACAGGACTGTTCATTTGTTGTTTTTTATTTTCCAGTGTTCAGTTGTTTCATTAAAGAATATGAACACTTCCAACGCTGCACATTGGTCCTCCTCTTCTTCCACCCACGACATGCGTTACAGAATCACCCACCAAAAAAGGACCAAGCAGCGTGGTATCGGACAGCAGCAGAAATCTCTGGACTCATGGACATGGGAGGAGATTCTGGACGGAGAAGGACCCTGGGCACAGGCTGGGGAATATCGCCGCCCCAAGGCAGAGCTGGAGACAGCGAAAGCTGAGTGGCGGTGGTATGAGGAGGCAGCACGGCAGCGCGGCTGGGACGAGAGGCAGCCCCAAAAATGTCTTGGGGGGTCTCCTTGGGCTGGGGTACATGGCACCAGCCCTACACACGGTGTCCCCGGTTCGCCAGCATAGCCCAGTGTGGTCTGTTCCACCTCGCCGCACTGGCCTGGCAATGGGGAGTATCCAGCCAGGTAGGGTTATGCAGGCTCGGTGCTTGAGACCTCCAGTGCGCCTCCACGGTCCGGTCTATCCGGTACCTCCTCCACGCACCAGGCCTCCGGTGGCAGCCCCACACACCAGGCTGTCTCTCCGTCTCCTTCCTCCAGGTGCCCCCTCATGTCCTGAGCTGCCAGAGTCTCCCATTTGTCCTGAGCTGCCAGAGTCGCCCGTCTGTCCTGAGCTGCCAGAGTTGCCCGTCTGTCCTGAGCTGCCAGAGTCGCCCGTCTGTCCTGAGCTGCCAGAACCGCCGGTCTGTCCTGAGCTGCCAGAGCCGTCCGTCAGTCAGGAGCTGCCAGAGCCGTCCGTCAGTCAGGAGCTGCCAGAGCCATCCGTCAGTCAGGAGCTGCCAGAGCCGCCCTTCACTCCGGCGCTGCCGGAATCACCCTTTGCTCCGGCGCTGCCGGAATCGCCCTTCACTCCGGCGCTGCCGGAGTCTCCCGTCTGTCCGGTGCTGCCGGAATCTCCCGTCCATTCGGGGCCCGCTGCTAGGGTCCCCAGTCTGAGGTCGGCGGCGAGGGTTGCCGCTCTAAAGGCGCCACTGAGGCAGGGAAAGAAGTGGGCAAAGACTATGGTGGATTGGGGTCAAAGTCCCGCGCCAGAGCCGACACCACGGACAGACGCCCACCCAGACCCTCCCCTATAGGTTCAGGTTTTGCGGCCGGAGTCCGCACCTTTTTTTGGGGACTTTCTGTCCTTAGTTCTTTTTGTTATGTCTTTGTTTTAGTATGGTCAGGGCGTGAGTTGGGTGGGTAGTCTGTTATTTTTTCTATGTTGTGGTTTTGTGTTTGGCCTGGTATGGTTCTCAATCAGAGGCAGGTGTCGTTCTTTGTGTCGCCTTGGTGTCCCTTTTCCCACCTGTGTGGTGTGGGTGATTATTTTCTGTTCTGTGTTTTTCTTCACTGTACAGGACTGTTCGTTTGCCTTTTATTTTTTTCCAGTGTTCAGTTGTTTCATTAAAGAACATGAACACTTCCCACGCTGCGCATTGGTCCTCCTCTTCTTCCACCCACGACGAGCGTTACACCAACGTTGTGGCAAAACGGCTTAAGGACAAAGTCAAGGTATTGGTGTGGCCATCACAAAGCCCTGACCTCAATCCTAAAAAAATTAAAAAGTGTGTGCGAGAAAGGAGGCCTACATCCTGACTCAGTTACTCCAGGTCTGTCGGGAGGAATGGGCCAAAATTCATCCAACTTATTGTGGGAAGCTTGTGGAAGGCTACCCAAAACGTTTGACCCAAATTAAACATGTTAAAAGGCAATGCTACCAAATACTAATTGAGTGTATGTAAACTTCTGACCCACTGGGAATGTGATGGTAGAAATAAAAGCTGAGACAGGGAATTCTTACTGTCGGAAAAACGGTATTAAATGTATTTGGCTAAGGTGTATGTAAAACATCCGACTTCAACTGTACATGTAAACAGGAAATATAATCTAGTGTGTGAGAGAAATAGAGACTTTGTGTATGTGCGTGTGTCTGAGTGCAGTTGCACTTAGACAAGAAAATAAACGTTGTATGCTCTGTGGGTCCGGCGCAATGCAACATATTAATTGATACCAACGTTTTGACAGCTATGCTGTTGTCATGATGGGGCAGTGAGTTGGAAGCAGGTGCAGGTGAAACTTTTTAATTAAACAACAAACCAAGAACACGACACTAACATAAGGCAGAACACCAATACACAAAAACAATACCACCTGGTGAGTGAACATGAGTGACATAAAAAGGGGAGGAGACGATGAAGGTAATGGAGTCCAGGTGTGAATCATAATGATTAACAGGTGCACGTAACGATGAGTGCCAGGTGTGCTTAATGATGAATCCCAGGACCAGTTGTTTTTACTCTGGCGATGTCGTACGCCGGAAGGGAAGAGCAGGAGCAGACGTGGCAGCTGGTCAAAAGTAGTGCACTCAGGAGCAGACGTGACAGCTGTCTTCATCAGAGTTTCATCTGATGGTTTTTCAATGGTAGAATTGATGTTTTCCTCAGATTAAGTATTTGGAGGGTGAACTGCATTCCCTATGTAGTGCACTACTTTTGACCAGAGCCCTATGGGCTTCCCTATGGGCCCTGCTCTGAATGTAGTTTACAGTGTTGGGGAGTAGGGAACTACATGCAGTTCAACTATATAGCAATTAAACACATTAGCTTGGAAGAAGGGTAAATCAATTCTAATCATGGGAGTGTTTTCAGTAGTTAATAACTTGTTGCCATGGAGCGGTGTCGCTAACTCCTGGAATTTCACACAACTTTGTTTTGAAAAAATAAAATATGTGTTAAGTAGGCAATTTCGTTTTCAGCGTCAGACCTGCCTAATTCTCATTTGAAACAGTTTTTGAGTTTAATAGTCTAAATTACAGATTCTGTTAACATCTGAATCCAGAGTAATCTGCTATAGCAATTTGAATTCAATGAAATTTCATATTTAGATAAGACACTTTTTCATAAAGTAGTTTGTATGTAGTGAACTACTTTTTTAGTAGTTTTAGTTTAAAGAAACAGCAGGTTAACTTATTTCATTGTGAAGTAATTGCTAGCTTGATAAACTATATTTTCAGAGTGGCATCCCCAACACTGTTAGTTTGTTTGGTTCCAGGTTGCACATGAAGGAAAATAAATCACAGAACTTTCTCTTTTGTTCTCTTTCTCACAGACAGTACACACACACACACACACACACACACACACACACACACACACACACACACACACACACACACACACATTTCATTTGGCTCTCAGTCATTTTCAGCAGCAGCTGGGGACTGGAGGAGACTGTAGTGAAAATAAACTAAGGGGGGACGTTACCCACTGTGTCTGCTATAGTGGTGTGTTTGTGCGTGCATGCGTGTGTGTGTGTTGAGACTACAGGGGTGGACTGGACAGGACATACCTCACCTCAGCCTACAGCATTACAGCACTAAAATTCAAGGGAGGCACATGCTACGAATTGGATCTGTGTGAGACAAAAAAATCAGCATCAGTTTATGGACAAACCAGGGGTTGTATTCACTAGGAAACAGACGGAAGCAAACTGGACAAAAATGGGAAGGATCTACCGGATTTTGTCCAATAAGAAACTCTTGTTTTCACCTAACCGTAGGTCAGGATGCATTGCAAAAAAAATAAAAAATGCGTGTGCGTGCGTGTGAAGTGCTTGGCTTGAAGTATTTGAGAAGCTACTTTACAAAAAATAAATGGATATTGTCCCCTAATTTTATTCTTATCCAAACCCACTAGCTGCTAGCCAATTACCGTAATGATCAACTGATTCTCCTTATATTTATCACTTTCCCCCAAGTAAACAGAAAATTCTAAAGAGTCCTTATCGAGACAAACTCCTGTGGTGATGTTGGTGTAATTCTGGCCACATTTTGAGACTTCTCTCAGCTGAGGTGTGTGTTTTTCTCTGTGGCTCTGATAATGGTCGAGCGCTGGGAGTAAATCTTTATGGTGGTGCACCGCCTCGCTCCCTCTGTGTACCGCTGCACACCTGCAGAGCTCAGATTAAAACCAAATTATCTGTGTAGAGAGAGAGCATCTGCCGCCGCCTCCTCCTCAATCATGGGTTTCATCTGGCGCTTGTTGTTGTCGTTTACCCCCGAAGTGAGAGTAGGAGGGAGGAGGACTGCAGTCCAGCTTATATATCCCTCTCTCCATGTGAACACCTGGATGTTAACAGCATGTCACTCAATACCAAAAACTGTCTATCTACCTGCAGGGTGAATTCTTTGACTATTACGGCTGCATGTTTATTCCATTTTAGTAATTTACTAGACACTCTTATCCAGAGTGGCTTACAATCAACTAAAATAGGATAAACAGCCACATATCTTAGACTACTGCGAGTGGCACAGAGTTCTAAGGCACTGCATAGCAGTGCACGAGGTGTCACTACAGACCCTGGTTCAATTCCAGGCTGTATCACATACGGCTGTGATTGGGAGTGCCATAGGGCGCCGCACAATTGTCCCAGGGTCGTCTGGGTTTGGCCGGGGTAGGCCGTCATTGTAAGTAAGAATTTCTTTGCATAGTTACATACAGGTTAAATAAAAAATGCATAAAACAATATCACAGTCATTCTGAGAAAGTCTATCTTCAATATCAGATGAATAGCCTATAAACTGACCTGGTACCAGGATAGTTAGTACCTTGCCTATATGAATATCTATCAATCTACCTGGAATGAAATAAGCTTCTCCCTTGTCATGTACAGTGCCTTCAGAAAGTTTACAAAATGTACATTTTGTGTCACTGGCCTACACACAATACCCCGTAATGTCAAAGTGGAATGATGTTTTTAGAATTTGTAGAAATTAAAAGTTGAAATGTATTGAGTCAATAAGTATTTGACCCCTTTTGTTATGGCAGCCTAAATAAATTCAGGAGTAATATTGTGCTTAACAAGTCACGTTATTAGCTGCTTGGATTCACCCTAGGTGCAATGATAGTGTTTAGCATTATTTTTGAATTACTATCTCATCTCTGTACCCCACACACACAGTTATCTGTAAGGTCCCTCAGTTGAGCGCTGGATTTCAAACAAAGAAAGATTCAACCACAAAGACCAGGGAGACTTTCCAATGTCTCGCAAAGAAGGGCACCTATTGGTAGATGGGTACAAGAAGAAATCAGACATTGAATATCCTTTTGGAGCATGGTGAAGTTAGGAATGACACTTTGGATGGTGTATCAATACACCCAGTCACAGTAAGGATACAGGCATCTTCCCTAACTCAGTTGCCGAGAGGAATGGAAACCGATCAGGGTTTTCACCATGAGACCAATGGTGACATTAAAACAGTTACAGAGTTTAATGGCTGTGACAGGAGAAAACTGAGGATGGACCAACAACATTGTAGTTAATCCACAATACTAAGCCAAATGACAGAGTGAAACGAAGGAGGCTTGTACTGAGTACAAATATTCCAAAACACGCATCCTGTTTACAATAAGGCCCTAAAGTAAAACTGCAAAGAAATTCTATTTATGGCCTGAATACAAAGTGTTATGTTTGGGGCAAAATCAACACAACACATCACTAAGTACTACTCTTCATATCTTCAAGCATGTTATGAGTATGGTTGTCATCGGCGAGGACTAGGTCGTTTTCTAGGATAAAAGGAAATTAAAAGAGCTAAGCACAGGCAAAATCCTAGAGGAAAACCCGGTTCAGTCTGCTTTCCAACAAACACTGGGAGACAGATTTAGCAGGCCCATTAAACACTGGAGTTGCATACCAATACAACAGTAAGTGAATTTGAGTGGTCTAGTTGCAGTACTTGAAAATGGCTGTCCAGCAACAGTCAACAACCAACTTGACAGAGCTTGAAGAATGAAAAAAAAAGTAATAATCTACAAATATTTTTACAATCCAGGTGTGCAAATCTCTTAGAGAGAAAGACTGACAACTATAAATACTGCCAAAGGTGATTCAAACATGCATTTACTCAAGGGTGTGAATACTTTTGTAAATAAGATATTTCTGTTTGTCATTTTCATTTTTTTTTTTTATAAAACATTAAAAACAAGTTTTCGCTATGTCATTATGGGGTATTTTGCGCACAGATGGGTAGGAATTTGTATTATTTTCTTAATAAAAGAATGTAGGCTGTAACACAACAAAATGTGGAATAAGTCGAGGGGTATGAATTCTTTCTGAAGGCACTGTAACTTTAAAAGCCTCAACGTAGACATTGCGATAAGAAAGAGATGGATATTAACTGAGGTGTTAAAATGGAGGATCCTTCACCACAGCAGATATGACAGAGCTCGTATAGAAGCTTTAGAATCATCAACTGCAGGTGCACTGACCTTGTTTGACCCTCATCTATCCCCCTCCTCTCCTCTTCCTTCTCCTCCTCTCCTCCGTCGTCATCCTCCACTGACTCTACCATGCATACACCTGTTCTAGACGTGCGATAGGGAAGGCAAGACATCAGCGGGAGAAGAGTAAAGCTGTTAAACAGTCATTCCAGGTTACTTTGTCAAGAGGGAAGCTTTTCCATACCATCAGCTTCTGTTCAGAGCTATAGATTGTTCCCACACAACTATAATGTTATTATGTCCCCTTGATAGACCTGGTTACAGCTTTGCTGAACAACAGACACTTCTTTGCCCTGCAGTTAGGGCCCTAGAAGGAAATCATTCTATACCTTGAAATGTCATCACAGAAACATTTACGATAGTGGGCTTCCATGCTAAACAGAATAACATATTCTCTTCTCTTGCTTCCACCTGGAGGGAAACCAGGGGGAAAGCACCAGCGTACATAGAATGTAATGAGTTTAGCTATACCCCCCCCCCCCCCCCCACCCCCCCCCCCAACCCCAACACACACACTCGACGGGAATATGACCCACAGGAGCTAGACAGACACTGATTGGCTGGGCTGGTTTGTCCACACTCCAGGCGTGACTGGAGGTTAACTAGAATGGGGAACATTCCCACTTTGGGGAGGCTGCTGTTTATCATGAGGCTGGAGCTGCCTGAGCTGCCTGAGGAAGAATACGAGATGACCAACCACAGAATTCAATTCAACATTATATTATATATCTCTATGTTGCCAACAGTCAGAGAAAAGCCCTAGCTGAAACGTGTTAGGTGGAACTGAATAAATATAGGGACTAATGGTGCACACTGTGTGTGTGTGTGTGTGTGTGTGTGTGTGTGTGTGTGTGTGTGTTTGTGTGTCTCTGTGTCTGTGCACGATTGACATAATGCTTTGAACAGAACAGAGAGCCTTCCCAGGCCCAGTGACGGGTTGATGGCAGTAAAGGGGGTTGTGAGCAGAGCAGAGCTGTCAGGTGTTGAGGTGTCTGACAGACAGAGGGGTCAGGAGGAACCACAGGGGCCAGTGTCAGGGGCCACACTGTTCCCTTAACACACTATGTACAGCTGCACCAATCACGCATGCACACAAGCACACAAACACAGTTTTAAAAAGACAAACGGCACAGAGTACAACTCCAAAAATACAATTTAATTGTTTTTTAAACAATTTGTTTAGTTTCCTGGAGAAAGAGATTGCCAACCTTATACCTCCAACTGCCAGAGTAGTGGTATATTTTCATAAACAAATCAAATCACATTTTATTTGTCACATACCCGTGGTTAGCAGATGTTAATGCGAGTATAGCGAAATGCTTGTGCTTCTAGTTCCGACAATGCAGTAATAACCAACGAGTAATCTAACCTAACAATTACACAACTACTACCTTATACACACAAGTATAAAGGGATAAAGAATATGTACATAAAGATATATGAATGAGTGATGGTACAGAACGGCATAAGCAAGATGCAATAGATGGTATAAAGTACAGTATATACATATGAGATGAGTAATGTAGGGTATATAAACATAAAGTTGCATAGCTTAAAGTGGCTAGTGATACATGTATTACATAAAGATGGCACGGTGCAGTAGATGCAGCAAACTTGATGATTGAGTTGGAGGCGTGCATGGCCACGCAGTCGTGGGTGAACAGGGAGTACAGGAGAGGGCTCAGAACGCACCCTTGTGGGGCCCCAGTGTTGAGGATCAGCGGGGTGGAGATATTGTTACCTACCCTCACCACCTGGGGGCGGCCCGTCAGGAAGTCCAGTACCCAGTTGCACAGGGCGGGGTCGAGACCCAGGGTCTTGAGCTTGATGACGAGTTTGGGGGGTACTATGATGTTTAGTGCTGAGTTGTAGTCGATGAAAGGCATTCTCACATAGGTCTTCCTCTTGTCCAGATGGGTTAGGGCCGTGTGCAGTGTGGTTGAGATTGTGTCGTCTGTTGACCTATTGGGGCGGTAAGCAAATTGGAGTGGGTCTAGGGTGTCAGGTAGGGTGGAGGTGATATGGTCCTTGACTTGTCTCTCAAAGTACTTCATGATGACGGAAGTGAGTGCTACGGGGCGGTAGTCGTTTAGCTCAGTTACCTTAGCTTTCTTGGGAACAGGAACAATGGTGGCCCTCTTGAAGCATGTGGGAACAGCAGACTGGGATAAGGATTGATTGAATAGGACCGTTAACACACCAGCCAGCTGGTCTGCGCATGCTCTGAGGACGGGGCTAGGGATGCCGTCTGGGCCTGCAGCCTAGCGAGGGTAAACACATTTAAATATTTTACTCACGTCGGCTGCAGTGCAGGAGAGCCCACAGGTTTTGGTAGCGGGCCGTGTCAGTGGCACTGGATTGTCCTCAAAGCGAGCAAAAAAGTGATTTAGTCTGTCTGGGAGCAAGACATCCTGGTCCGCGACGGGGCTGGTTTTCTTTTTGTAATCCGTGATTGACTGTAGACCCTGCCACATACCTCTTGTGTCTGAGCCGTTGAATTGCGACTCTACTTTGTCTCTATACTAACACTTAGCTTGTTTGATTTCCTTGCGGAGGGAATAGCTACACTGTTTGTATTCGGTCATGTTTCAGGTCACCTTGCCCTGGTTAAAAGCAGTGGTTTGCGGTTTCAGTCTCACGAGAATGCTGCCATCAATCCATGGTTTCTGTTTCGGGAATGTTTTAATCATTGCTGAGGTTATAGCATCGCCGAAATACATTAGCCAACTGTACATTAATCATGGCTGCAAATGAGAGGCAATCTTCATGCTTAATAACACACAACAGGCAGTCATGAAAAACTCAAATCCCAGTAGCTCTACCTCACATAACTTTTTTCAATTATTATTTTTCCAGATAATGGCGCCGGATGGCTGACATGTTTGCATTATTTATATATATTTATTTTCACATGTTTGTAACTTAATTTGTACTTAATGTTTCTGCCACTGTCTCTTATGACCGCTACTGGATATTTATTTAACCTAGGCAAGTCAGTTAAGAGCAAATTCTTATTTACAATGACAGCCTAGGAACAGTGGGTTAACTGCCTTGTTCAAGGGAAGAACGATATCAGAACAGTGATTACTCAGCTCAAACTGGACAAAGATGTTTTCTCGGATGAGAAGGATATAGTGCTGCTCCAGGACCAGGCGCAAATCCCTGCCATTCTCATTAAGAGGAGACGTCAATACAAAGGAAGCAGATCTGGGTGCCTTGTGAGCATTCGTCAGCGAGTGGGTAACCAGCCTCTACCATCCATCCTATTGGCTAACGTGCAATCATTGGAGAATAAACTGGAGGAGCTCCGATCGAGACTATCTTACCAACGGCACATTAACAACTGTAATATCTTATGTTTCACTGAGTTGTGGCTGAATGACGACATGGATAATATACAGTTGGCTGGGTTTTCCGTGCATCGGCAAGACAGAACAGCTACCTCCGGTAAGACGAGGGGTGGTGGTCTGTGTCTATTTGTCAGTAACAACTGGTGCGCAAAATCTAATATTAAAGGTTTTACTCGTCTGAGGTGGAATACCTCATGATGAGCTATCGACCACACTATTTACCAAGAGAGTTTTCATCTATATTATTCATAGCTGTCTATTTACCACCACAAACCAAAGCTGGCACTAAGACCGCACTCAACGAACTGTATAAGGCCATAAGCAAACTATAAAATGCTCATCCAGAGGCAGCGCTCCAAGTGGTTGGTGACATTTATGCAGGAAAATGAAATCCGTTTGACCTAATTTATACCAGCATGTCACATGTGCAACCAGAGAAAAAAAACTCTAGACCACCGTTACTCCACACACAGTGCCGCATACAAAGCTCTCCCTCGCCTTCCATTTGGCAAATGTGACCTAAGTTCTATCCTCCTGATTCCTGCTCACAAGCAAAAACTAAAGCAGGAAGTACCAGTGACTCGCGCAATGTGGAAGTGGTCAGATAACACTATTTTGCTAGCAGTATTTTGCTAGCACAGACTGGATTATGTTCCAGGAATCATCTGGTGGCATTGAGGAGTATAACACATCCAGATTCATTTTGTATTTATTTTTACTTGGCAAGTCAGTTGATAAGAACAAATTCATATTTACAATGACGGCTTACTTGTAAATCCCCCCCACCAAACCCTCCCCTAACCTGGACAATTGTGTGCCGTCCTATGGAACTCCCGATCACCACCGGTTGTGATACAGCCCGGGTTTGAACCTGGGTCTGTAGTGATATCTCTAGCACTGTTACGCAGTGCCTTAGACCTCTGCACCACTCTGGAGCCCAATAAGTGCATCGATGATGTCGTCCGTACGTACATTCTCCAACCAGAAGCCACGAATTACAAGCAACATCTGTCCTGAGCTAAAGGGTAGAGCTGAAATTTTCAAGGAGCGGGACACTAAGCAGGACGGTTAGAAGAAATCTCACTATACACTCCAACTAACCATAAAACAGGCAAAGCATCAATACAGGACTACAGTGGCTCTGACAGTCGTCGGATGTGGCAGGGCTGGCAAACTATTACGGACTACAAAGGGAAGCCCAGGAGCGAGCTGCCCAGTGACACAAGCCTACCAGACGAGCTAAATTAATTATATGCGTGCTTCGAGGCAAGCAACACTGAAGCATACATGAGAGCATAAGCTATTCCGGACAACTGTGTGATCACGCTCTCCATAGCCGATGTGAGTAAGACCTTTGAATAGGTCAACATTCACAAGGCTGCAGGGCCAGACGGATTACCAGGACATGTACTCAGAGCACGCGCTGACCAACTGGCAAGTGCCTTCACTGACATTCTCAACATGTCCCTGACTGAGTTTGTAAAACCTATATGTTTCAAGCAGACTAACATAGCCAACCCATAGCACTCAAATCTGTAGCAATGAAGTGCTTTGAAGTGCTCACATCAACACCATGGGCTGATCCTGAACACAGGGGCCCCTCGGTGGTGCATGCTTAGACCCCTCTTGAACTCCTGGTTCACCCACGACTGCATGGCCACCAACGACGGCCACCAAACTATCATGGTCCAAACACACCAAGTCCTCAGATCCTCAAACAGTTATACAGCTGCACCATCGAGAGCATCCTGACTGCTTGCATCACAGCCTGGTATGACAACTGCTTGGCACCTGACTGCAAGGTGCTACAGAGGGTAGTGCGTACGGCCCAGTACATCACTGGGGCCAAGCTTCCTGCCATTCAGGATCTCTAAATCAGGCAGTGTCAGAGGACGACCCTAAATATTATCAAAGACTCCACCCACCCTAGTCATAGACTGTTCTCTCTGCTACCGTACAGCAAGTGATTCCGGAGTAGCAAGTCTCTTCCAAAAAGTCTCCTTAACAGCTACCCCCCTTTTTTTACTACTACTACTACTGCTACTCACTGTTTATTGTCTATGCATAGTCACTTTAGCCCTATCTACATCTACATATTACCTCAATTACCATGAATAACCTGTACACCCGCACATTTACTTGGTACTGGTACACCCTCTATATAGCCTCGTTATTGTTATTTTATTTTGTTAACTCAAATTTTACTTAAAACTGCATTGTTGATTAAGGGCGCATAAGTAAGCATTTCACGGTAAGTTCTACACCTGTTGTATTCGGCGCATTTGATTTGCTATGTACGGTGCACATTTGAGGACATGCTTACTCCCTATGGAGCTTTTTCATAGGAAGTAGGTACACTTGTCATAGGAAGTATGGAATTTTTTCAGACAGTAGGGATGTCTTAAAAATTACACCATACAGTCTGTCCCACGTTGGTTGACTTCACAATAATGTATTTGTGGCATACACGCATTGACTATAGGTATAGCACAATGGCTAGTTTGATTTAAAATGTATGCATTTAGGGTTCAACGTATATAGAACATGTTTTGCTTACAGCCTTCTACAAAAAGGTGCTGTCTTAAGCCTAAAATAGTTATTCGGCTGTCCCCATAGGAGAACTCTTTGAACAGCCTTTTTAGGTTCCATGTAGGACCCATTCCACAGAGGGTTTACATGGAACACAAAAGGGTTCTATTTGGAACCAAAAAAGGGGACAGCCGAAGAACTCCTTTGGAACTATTTTGTCTAAGCGTGTACTCTCTGAAGAAGATCGGTCGACATCTTATGAATTTTTGTTGTTGTTGAGCTCCTCGTATTTTCATGATTATAATATATCATATTGGCGAGGCAATCACTGTGTGTTACTTTGACATCTTAATGACCACCCTGTTCAGTAGAAATGTAAGAGGTGGAATGTTTTAATGGCTGTAAGTCATTCATCAGTTCCCTGTCCTAAATGGCACCCTATTCCCTTTTTAGGACACTACTTTTGATCCCTTTACTCAGTACTTTGTTGAAGCACCTTTGGCAGCGATTACAGCCTCGAGTCTTCTTGGGTATGATGCTACAAGCTTGGCACACTTGTATTTGGAGAGTTTCTCCCATTCTTCTCTGCAGATTCTCTCAAGCTATGTCAGGTTGGATGGGGAGCGTCGCTTTACAGCTATTTTCAGGTCTCTCCAGAGATGTTAAGTCTCGGCTTTGGCTGGGCCACTCAAGAACATTCAGAGACTAATTTAATGGCCGGAAGTAAAAGGAGAAATCCTAGTTGAGTTTAAGAGAGAACAATAAATAAAGACATTGCATTTCTAATTTCTGGCATCGGAACAACTTGACAATAACTGAAAAGACAGGATTTGCCCCTCCCTATTCTGTCCATTTGAGATGTCCTCCTGACCGCTCACTTCCTCTTGTGGTCCTGTGTTGTCTTGGCTGTGTGCTTAGGGTCGTTGTCCCGTTGGAAGGTGAACCTTCGCCCCAGTCTGAGCTCTGGAGCGCTCTGGAGCAGGTTTTCATCAAGGATCTCTCTGGACTTTGCTCCGTACATCTTTCCCTCGATCCTGACTAGTCTCCCAGTCCCTGCCACTGAAAATCATCCCCACAGAATGATGCTGTCACCACAATGCTTCACCATAGGGATGGTGCCAGGTTTCCTCCAGATGTGATGCTTGGCATTCAGGCCAAATAGTTTAATCTTAGTTTTATCAGACCAGAGAGTCCTTTTGGCAAACTCCAAAGTGGGCTGTCGTGTGTCTTTTACTGAGGAGTGCTGCAGAGATGTTTGTCCTTCTGGAAGGTTCTTGCATCTCCACATAGGTACTCTGGAGCTCTGTCAGAGTGACCATCCGGTTTTTGGTCACCTCCCTGACCAAGAACCTTCTCCCCTGATTGCTCAGTTTGGCAGAGCGGCCAGCTCTAGGAAAAGTCTTGACCCAGAAAACATAAAAAACTATCTGCCTACATCGAATCTTCCATTCCTCTCAAAAATTTTAGAAAAGGCTGTTGCGCAACAACTCACTGCCTTCCTGAAGACAAACAATGTATACGAAATGCTTCAGTCTGGTTTTAGACCCCATCATAGCACTGAGACGGCACTTGTGAAGGTGGTAAATGACATTTTAATGGCATCGGACCGAGGCTCTGCATCTGTCCTCGTGCTCCTAGACCTTAGTGCTGCTTTTGATACCATCGATCACCACATTCTTTTGGAGAGATTGGAAACCCAAATTGGTCTACACGGACAAGTTCTGGCCTGGTTTAGATCTTATCTGTCGGAAAGATATCAGTTTGTCTCTGTGAATGGTTTGTCCTCTGACAAATCAACTGTAAATTTCGGTGTTCCTCAAGGTTCCGTTTTAGGACCAGTATTGTTTTCACTATATATTTTACCTCTTGGGGATGTTATTCGAAAACATAATGTTAACTTTCACTGCTATGCGGATGACACACAGCTGTACATCTCAATTAAACATGGTGAAGCCCCAAAATTGCCCTTGCTAGAAGAATGTGTTTCAGACATAAGGAAGTGGATGGCTGCAAACTTTCTACTTTTAAACTCGGACAAAACAGAGATGCTTGTTCTAGGTCCCAAGAAACAAAGAGATCTTCTGTTGAATCTGACAATTAATCTTAATGGTTGTACAGTCGTCTCAAATAAAACTGTGAAGGACCTCGGCGTTACTCTGGACCCTGATCTCTCTTTTGAAGAACATATCAAGACCATTTCAAGGACAGCTTTTTTCCATCTACGTAACATTGTAAAAATCAGAAACTTTCTGTCCAAAAATGATGCAGAAAAATTAATCCATGCTTTTGTCACTTCTAGGTTAGACTACTGCAATGCTCTACTTTCCGGCTACCCGGATAAAGCACTAAATAAACTTCAGTTAGTGCTAAATACGGCTGCTAGAATCCTGACTAGAACCAAAAAATTTGATCATATTACTCCAGTGCTAGCCTCTCTACACTGGCTTCCTGTCAAAGCAAGGGCTGATTTCAAGGTTTTACTGCTAACCTACAAAGCATTACATGGGCTTGCTCCTACCTATCTCTCTGATTTGGTCCTGCCGTACATACCTACACGTACGCTACGGTCACAAGACGCAGGCCTCCTAATTGTCCCTAGAATTTTTAAGCAAACAGCTGGAGGCAGGGCTTTCTCCTATAGAGCTCCATTTGTATGGAACGGTCTGCCTACCCATGTCAGAGACGCAAACTCGGTCTCAACCTTTAAGTCTCTACTGAAGACTCATCTCTTCAGTGGGTCATATGATTGAGTGTAGTCTGGCCCAGGAGTGGGAGGGTGAACGGAAAGGCTCTGGAGCAACGAACCGCCCTTGCTGTCTTTGCCTGGCCGGTTCCCCTCTTTCCACTGGGATTCTCTGCCTCTAACCCTATTACAGGGGCTGAGTCACTGGCTTTACTGGGGCTCTCTCATGCCGTCCCTGGAGGGGGTGCGTCACCTGAGTGGGTTGAGTCACTGATGTGGTCATCCTGTCTGGGTTGGCGCCCCCCCCCCCCCCTTGGGAGGTCTTTGTGGGCTATACGCCTTGTCTCAGGATGGTAAGTTGGTGGTTGAAGATATCCCTCTAGTGGTGTGGGGGCTGTGCTTTGGCAAAGTGGGTGGGGTTATATCCTTCCTGTTTGGCCCTGTCCGGGGGTGTCCTCGGAATGGGCCACAGTGTCTCCTGACCCCTCCTGTCTCAGCCTCCAGTATTTATGCTGCAGTAGTTTATGTGTCGGGGGGCTAGGGTCAGTTTATTATATCTGGAGTACTTCTCCTGTCCTATTTGGTGTCCTGTGTGAATCTAAGTGTGCGTTCTCTAATTCTCTCCTTCTCTCTTTCTCTCTCTCGGAGGACCTGAGCCCTAGGACCATGCCCCAGGACTACCTGACATGATGACTCCTTGCTGTCCCCAGTCCACCTGGCTGTGCTGCTGCTCCAGTTTCAACTGTTCTGCCTTATTATTATTCAACCATGCTGGTCATTTATGAACATTTGAACATCTTGGCCATGTTCTGTTATAATCTCCACCCGGCACAGCCAGAAGAGGACTGGCCATCCCACATATGCTCTCTCTAATTCTCTCTTTCTTTCTCTCTCTCGGAGGACCTGAGCCCTAGGACTATGCCCCAGGACTACCTGACATGATGACTCCTTGCTGTCCCCAGTCCACCTGACTGTGCTGCTGCTCCAGTTTCAACTATTCTGCCTTATTATTATTCGACCATGCTGGTCATTTATGAACATTTGAACATCTTGACCATGTTTTGTTATAATCTCCAACCGGCACAGCCAGAAGAGGACTGGCCACCCCACATAGCCTGGTTCCTCTCTAGGTTTCTTCCTAGGTTTTGGCCTTTCTAGGGAGTTTTTCCTAGCCACCGTGCTTCTACACCTGCATTGCTTGCTGTTTGGGGTTTTAGGCTGGGTTTCTGTACAGCACTTTGAGATATCAGCTGATGTACGAAGGGCTATATAAATAAATATGATTTGATTTGATTTGGTGGTTCCAATATTCTTCCATTTAAAAATGATGGAGGCCACTGTGTTGTTGGGGACATTCAATGCTGCAGACATTTTTTCGTACACTTCTCCAGATCTGTGCCTCGACACAATTCCTTCGACCTCATGGCTTGGTTTTTGCTCTGACATGCACTATCAACTGTGTGACCTTATATAGACAGGTGGGTGCCTTTCCAAATCATGTCCAGTCAATTTAATGTATACAGGTGGACTCCAATCAAGTTGTAGAAACATCTCAAGGATGATCAATGGAAACAGGATGCACTTGAGCTCATAGCAAAGTGTCTGAATACTTAATGCATTTCTGTTTTTGTTTTTTTTACACATTCTCAAAAATGTCTAAAAACCTGTTTTTCACTTTGTCATTATGGGGTATTGTGTGTAGATTGATGAGGGAAAAGCATAATTTAATCCATTTTAGAATAAGACTGTAACCTAACAAAACGTGGAAAAATGGAAGGGGCCTGAATACTTTCTGAATGCACTATATCTGCTTGTTTCTTGTTGGGTCTCCTCTCCTCTTCCAGCAATGCTAAGTGTTTGACTCCTAATTGGAAGGATGTGAGCAGATTATGACAAATGAAATGTATCTCTCTGGGTGTGTAATTGGACTGTGATCTGACTGTAACTTGTCTGGTTGTGAATTTGGAACTCCCTATACTCCTCAATACCCCAAGTGGAATCACGGTCAAAGGTTGTGCTCAAGTCACGGCTATATAATGATGTTGATATGTGTCACACCCTGGTCAAAGTATTTTGTGTTTATCTTTATTTATTTGGTCAGGCCAGGGTGTGGCATGGGTTTTTGTATGTGGTGTGTATGTATGGGGATTGTAGCTAGTGGGGTGTTCTAGCTAAGTCTATGGCTGTCTGAAGTGGTTCTCAATCAGAGGCAGGTGTTTATCGTTGTCTCTGATTGGGAACCATATTTAGGCAGCCATATTCTTTGAGTTTGTCGTGGGTGATTGTCCTTAGTGTCCTGATGTCATTGTTCTGTGTTAGGATACACAAGTATAGGCTGTTTCGGTTTTCATTAAGTTTATTGTTTTGGTAGTGTTTGTGTTTAGTGTGTTACTTCATTAAACATGGATTGCAATAGACACGCCGCATTTTGGTCCGACTCTCCTTCTCATCAAGAAAACCGTTACAATATGTTTGCATGTTAACCACATGCGAAAGACAACTTTCCAATGTATGAATATTTAATGGACAATAAAGCTTTTTAGATTTGAATCTAATTCAAGTGAATTTGAATCAAGATGGGAAGCTCCATCTGAATGGGAAAGGGAAGCTCTACACTGAATTTAATAAGCAAACAACCCCATTTCAAATTCTCACCATGGGTTGAAATGATGCAGACACGTTTAGGATTACAAACGTTCGCGTCATGTTTTTCTCACCAGACACCAACAGACATGAAATAGAACAGTATGGTGCCATTTGGCATAGACGACACACAGCAAATGACAGATTTCCTTTATCTTGACTTTATCTCTTAGTGTCTGCTTTATAACTGCCCAGCGTCAAATCCATGACCAAATGCTACGTGTAACGAGTGAGATACACAAAAGCAATTACTCAATTAATCATGTTTATGCTTTGTAATTGAACGTAACATTCAAACAACAATCAGCTGTAACCTCCTCCTTTACATCCCAAATCAAATGTCATTTTACTTACCGGAGAGAAATTATTTGAGTCAGTGAATACAGAAATCTCGACGATAAAGCCAGGTTCGCAAAAATCATTTTTGGTTTACGGTGTCCATATTAGGACAGCCTCCACCTCACAGGAAGTGCCAGTATCAACCATCTCCTTATGAGGCTGTCCTTTTGGCCACTGTGAGTGCTTCACATTTAAACAGTTTATGGCCACTTCACCTCAGAGAACACAGAAACAGCTGAAGCAACTTCTAGCTTAACTTAATCTTGAGAAACACTCACACATAAACTGCACCGGCAGATAGTGGACAGAGAGAGACTTCTGTTGAGAGATATCTCTACCTCTATCTCACGCAGAATCACATCAAAAAAAGAGTGTGGTTTCGAGCCATTTGGTCACTGTGTGTTTCACACTTTAGGGTCAGTTCATGCTCAGAAGGGTACTACTGAGCTGAGAGACCCTACTCTTATCTCAAGCAAAATCACGTTTCTCAGTTTCTGTCCCCTAAAGTCCCCTAAATCCCAGGAATAGAGTTTAGCCTTGTAGCCACCTCAAAATGGCCCAGTCGGAGAAAACCGAGACTCCAGTGATTTATAAACTCCAGTGTCTTTTTCCCGGCCTGCTCACAGCCATTTTTTTAACACTTTTTGTGGGAACTGGTAAGGGAATTAATGAAGGGACGGAGCATTGGGAAGCAATGGTACTTATTCCAACTGACGGACATCTACGGATGATGAAACTGACATATCTGTGCATCGGCGAAATCCCTCATCCCAGTGTCAAGGTTGGAGCATTTATGTGGGACCCTCTAGGGCGGTCTCGGGACTTAAAATGCCAGAATCCTTCATTGTCCCTAATGTTGTGTCAAGGGACATCTTGCATTCGTCTACAAACTCAAAATGGCCACCACATGCAACCCACTGCAATGCTTGCCTCTGCCTGGACAGGAGAGCATGGCTGCATGCAGGGGCCAAACACTTCTCCAAGACAATTGTGTATTTCTGAAGGAATTTGATACATGTGAGCAATATGGTAAAATGTCATATCAGGGGATAATATGGAGCTATTTAAGTATTCCCTACACCTATCAAAGTCTTTCAGTTCTAGATTAGAGAAAAGTACCTATGGGTTATGTCTGTAGGGGCCATCATTAGACGAGCTCCTAAGCACAGGTAATAATGGACCCCTGAGGCACCACTTCATATTGCCTGGTTATAATTTGCTCACACACACTGAGAGCAAATGAGCTGTTCTGGCTAAGTGGCAGACCTCCAACAGCTCTACCTGCAAATGTATGAGCAAAAATCTAACAGCTCAGAACTATCTCTCCCTCTTAGTCGGTAACGCTTTACAATAACAAATACCCTATGTATTATTTATGAAAGTAGATTATTATAAAGTGTTTCGTCTTAGTTTTATATTACTGTACCAACAGCGGTTCTTAATTCCAGTCCTTCAGACCCAAAGGGTTGCTTCTTTTCCTTCTAGCCCAGCACTAAACTTTCTGGATTCAGCTAATCAATTCTTCACCAAAGCTTTGATTAGTTGAATCAGATGTGTTAGTGCAGGGCTAGAATGAAAAATTCACACCCCTTTGGGTCCCAGGACCAGGAAGAATCAGGAGTGGGGGAAACACGACTGCTGTACAGTAAGCACATTGTGTAACTTCTCCCGCTCTGAGTCCTATTGTTCAGGGCTTGTCACATTGCATTGCGTTGAGTTTAATGTGATTTTAGATCTCTGGCTGGGATCAAACTGACATTGCTGACCCCCGTGTCGCCCAGCCTGTGGCGGACACTGTGATCTCTGCCAGCTCCAACACCAATGCATCTCCCTTTGAGCTGCTGCTGCCTCCACACACTGCATGACTTCTGTCATCTTCTGCTGTGTTTGCATGGTGGGGTGTAGACACACACGCACGCACACACGCACAAACATGCACACACGCACGCACGCACACACGCACGCACACACGCACAAACATACACGCACACACGCACAAACATACATGCACACACGCAGAAACATACACGCACACGCACACACACACACGCACACACACAAACACACACACAGACACACACACAGACACACACACTGATGGAAGGACAGATACACACATGCCGTCACACACGTTTTTATAGAAGCAGTTGTATTTCACTGCTGGAATTGGTTAAACACATATTTTATTTGTATGTCTGCATAGTTCATGTTGCATGTTGCATGTGTAGGTGGTGGAATATAAAACTGGGAAAAAAAACGATTCTGACATTCAAGAGGATGTTTATTAAAATTGAGATATGACCCCAATTATAGAAGACCAAACTGAATTCGTTTGACCTCAATTTTTTTTCTTCTGGTAATTAGGAAACATATTCAATGATTAAAACGTCAGTTGTTTGAAATTCAGCGAGATCCCAGTATAATTAACTTCACTCACAGTAACCCACGCTTATTGTTCTCCATTGTACGACTGAAGGTTCAATTAGTGCTCAAATCTATCCTAACACTTCCACAGAAAAAGGAGTAAAAACACTTGAACTTTGCAACAATTATTTGACCTGTTATTTATATAAATGTTTCATTTTATTTATCATTTTTGTGAATACACGTGAGTGAGTTAAAACAGACACATAAAGATGAATACCATGTGTCCATGTTCATCCCCCCCCCCCCCCCCCCCAATTATAGCAGTATCCTATCGTATCTCTTCCCCAGCAACTGACTGACAATGAATGACTTGCTTATCATCCTGTGTGTTTGAGCACCACTGCACATGACAGCATGGGCAGTTATTAATATTCAGAGTCAAAATGACGCTCCTCAGCTGATGTGGGATTTCGGCAGCTCATCAGCAACTGTTGTGGTTCTGTTTATTTTACATTGGGGGGGGGGTTTAGTCATTGATGACAAGTCTAGCCACAAACTACTTTTCAAAACGGATGTTAACAGGAATGTGCTGACACAGCCACTGCACTTATTTGTGAGACAGCACCCATTTTTATATGGCGTTCTGTATTTTATGTTTCTTATAAAGGAAAGAAAAGAAAAGAAAGAGAAAAAAGAAGAAACCCGCTCTTGGTAGTATCGCTAAGCTTTACGTATCGGCCTCGCGGCCTTTCTCAGAGTTTATGCAGCTAACATTTTTTTAAAGTGCACCCTTATGTAGACACAGCTCCACCCACGTCCGTTACATGCAACCAATGGGCTTGGAGTCAAGGGAAAGTAAGTAAGTGTTACCAAATATAACAATGTGTATTTCATAAATATTCTAATAAAGTGTGTGCAAAGGCCTTGGGACTGATACGTAAAGATTATTAAAGAGCAGTGATACTAGCAAGAGCAGTGTGTGGGTTTCTTCTTTTTTTCTCATGTTATTCAACTGTTACCAATGCACCTGCAGAAAAGGTAGCTCAGATGTGGTTTTAAAATAAAATAAAATATGTAAAAAAAATAAGCTATACTGCTTATACAGTTCTAGCAGTGGTTGCAACCTAAGTGTAGAGCATTGAGAGAATACTGTAGGCTAAAATGGGGGATATAGGCTATATCTTATCCAGACTTAGAGTATGTCTTATCCAGGATAATCTAGTTAATATGTGACACAGTTGGCCAAGAGTCCTGACTCTTCCTGCTACTCAATCATCGCCATGCAGGGAACTCCACTCTACACTCTCGGTTCTATAACAGGGTCATATTCATAAGGCACCAAACAGAGGAAAACGGTCTGAAACAAAGAGGGACAACCTGAACTAGTCCAATGAAAAATGCTCCCTTTTGGTTTCAGTTGGTTGAAAAATGTTTTGCTACAGCCAAACATGAGCTCATCTATCTGCACAAACCTGTAAAGAGATTATCTTAAAGAAGACCTATTCACCAAATAAATTGGATTATGAAGATCCTCTTTGGGTCTCTCAGTCAGTCTGTGAGGTCATCATATTGGCGTCAAAGTAAGGCTTATGGGGAGGTAATCAGGGCTCAGCCCAGCACTGAATTACCTACTCAATCTGCTTGTTTTTGTTACTGTAGCTGGTGTTCAATGGCAGTGGTTCCCAAACTGAGGGGAACAAATATCCTTTACGTTGATGACCTTTTGCAGATCCAAATTAGTTTTACACGTTGATTCCACAACATCATTTAAAAAATATTTTTTATGAAAGGATGCGGAAACACTGTCCCATGCCTAACGTGCTGTTGCCACCTCCTGTATGTGTTGTAGCCAACTACTGTGCTGTGGCCAACTACTGTGCTGTAGCCAACTACTGTATGTGCTGTATCCAACTACTGTGTTGTAGCCAACTACTGTGTGTGCTGTAACCAACTACTGTGCTGTAGCCAACTACTGTGCTGTGGCCAACTACTGTGCTGTAGCCAACTACTGTATGTGCTGTAGACAACTACTGTGCTGTAGCCAACTACTGTGTGTGCTGTAGCCAACTACTGTGCTGTAGCCAACTACTGTATGTGCTGTAGCCAACTACTGTGCTGTAGCCAACTACTGTATGCTCTGTAGCCATCTACTGTGCTGTAGCCAACTACTGTGCTGTAGCCAACTACTGTGCTGTGGCCAACTACTGTGCTGTAGCCAACTACTGTATGTGCTGTAGACAACTACTGTGCTGTAGCCAACTACTGTGTGTGCTGTAGCCAACTACTGTGCTGTAGCCAACTACTGTATGCTCTGTAGCCATCTACTGTGCTGTAGCCAGCTACTGTATGTGCTGTAGACAACTTCTGTGCTGTGGCCAACTACTGTGCTGTAGCCAACTACTTGCTGTAGCCAACTACTGTATGTTCTGTAACCATCTACTGTGCTGTAGCAACTACTGTGCTGTAGTGAACTCCTGTATGTTCTTTAGCCATCTACTGTGCTGTAGCCAACAACTGTATGTGCTGTAGCCAACAACTGTGCTGTGGCCAACTACTGTGCTGTAGCTGCCTACTATGCTGTAGCCAACTACTGTATGTTCTGTAGCCATCTACTGTATGTGCTGTAGCCAACTACTGTGCTGTAGCCAACTACTGTGCTGTAGCCAACTACTGTGCTGTAGCCAACTGTTGTACTGTAGCCAACTACTGTGCTGTAACCAACTACTGTGCTGTAGCCAACTACTGTACTGTAGCCAACTACTGTGCTGTAATTAACTACTGTGCTGTAGCCAACTACTGTGCTGTAGCCACCTCCTGTATGTTCTGTAGCCAACTACTGTATGTGCTGTAGCCAACTATAGTGCTGTAGCCACTCCCTGTATGTGCTGTAGCAAACTACTGTATGTGTTGTAGCCAACTACTGTGCTGTAGCCAACTATTGTGCTGTAGCCAACTACAGTGCTGTAGCCAACTACTGTATGTCCGGTAGCCAAATACGGTATGTCTTGTAGCCAACTACTGTGCTGTAGCAACTCCTCTATCGCATGACAATGATTGAAGAGATGGTAACAGCACATACAGTACAGGACCAGGTTAGGCAATAATAATCTTTGTCATGAGAATCTATACGCTGACAGTTGTTTGGATCATCATATTAGCTTTGAAGACAATCCGTGGGAGACGACCACAGCTAACTAACTGCCTTACTAGCCATGCGGCCAGTGTATGGAAATGAAAACAAATCCCACCACTCTCAGGGATAATCCAGAGACAGGGTTTCATCTGATCCAAATTGAGATCAAAGGGTGAAACGGCGGCCATGTTTTATGGAGTAGTTATACTCACTGCAAAGCTGCAAAGCTCTCACAGCCTGTCGGTTCTGGTTATGTTAGCTAGCTAGCTGACAGCAGATGACTCATATCACTCTGCCTGGGTTACTGAAGTCACCAAAAATAATCCTTTGGTTGTGTTGATGAAGGTAACATTAGAAAAATATATATTTGACAGAGCACAATAGCATTTTCATTTGTTTATGTTACTGTAGGCTGTTTTCTGCCGCATGCTCACCTATGGAGAGTATGGAACAGCGGCTATTCTTGGAAAAAGTGATATTTTGAAATAGAGCTCATCTCCAACATTGTTATTTTTTGGAAACCTCTGAATATGGTCTTTTGGCGCTCTGTTTCCATGCGTTTGTGACATGACATGTCCTCTCAAAACGGCTTATACCACAAATTCTGTTTGTGACGTCAAAATTCAAACAATATACAGGTATGTGAGTTAAATACACTTATTTAGGTAAAGTCCAGGGTGGAGAGAGCATGACTTTAAAAATGGCAGAGCTATTTCAAATTTCAAATAATACGCAGTCAAAATGATTGCCTCTGAGCTTCTAGTGTTAGACAGCAACTTTAGAGGCTGGAGGGAAATGATCTTACTGAACCTCTGTCCTAAAATGGACACCGATTTGCAGAACTTTCTCCCCTAAACTTGTGCTTTGGGAGGCCATTATGCGTCACAAGTACCTCATGAGCAAATGAGTAATCCTTAGGGCTCTGCAGTAACATGAATGGTTTTACACCAATTAGACTGCACTGTACCTGTTCCAACCTGCTGCATGAACAACACACGTGATTGAAGTCAATGAAGACATCCGCCGTCAGGAGTCCTGTTCATTTAGGCGGCAAACTGGGAGAAAACCAGCTGGGCGTTTTGCCACGGTGTGCCCTACTGAACATGACCAGTTTCACTCCATTTTCAACACCGTGTCAGGTCATGACTTTAACTCTAAGGTTGAGAACAAATCTGATATTTAGCCGGTCTTTTATTACTCATCATCTATACTTACCGATCTTCAAATAAACTTCTTAAGAACTACAAGCAAACCATTATATGGTATTTAAAAGCTGATAAAAGGCTCAGTTTTAAATCTAACGATTGTGCCATGGCTTTAATCATATCCATTTATTTGATGATAGTGTGACTAACTGAAGAGTTTCATTCCAAAATGCTGTTTATCCATTTTCAGAAATGTTGGAAAATTAGCTTCTATTGTTTTAAGAATGTATGAAACAGATTGGCGTTTTTTTTCACCATCTAATCATGACACTGTTTTTTTCAATGACAGACATGTACTGTATTGTTTTGATATCTATCACTTGATGGTTTCATTTCAGAGAGACAGATAATCATCTATTGTTTTTGCTAAACGCTATACACTGAATGTACACAACATTAGGAACACCTTTTCATGACATGGACAGACCAGCCGAATCCAGGTGAAAGCTATGATCCCTTATTAATGTCACTTGTTAAATCCACTTCAATCAGGGTAGATGAAGGGGAGGAGACAGGTTAAAGCACGATTTTTAAGGCTTGAGACATTTGAGACATGGATTGTGTGTGTGTGCCATTCAGAGGGTGAATGGGCAAGACAAAAGATTGAAATGCCTATGGTAGTAGGTGTCAGGCACACCGGCACACTGCTAGGTTTTACACACTTACATGTCACAAATAACTATCTTTTTTAAGAAAGAACTGTACAAATGATACATTTGTGACTTCAATTTTTTTTTCAATGATTCAATACATCAATATGATATCTGGATCTAATTAGCAGATGCTGTTATCCAGAGAGACTTAAAGTTAGTGCATTGATCCTACAGTGAGATATCTAGGTGAGACAACGATACATCACAGTGAAAGTATACAGTAGTCAAACAGTCCATTCCAGCTAAACAATGGATATATTGCGTTTTGCACAAACATACATATCTAAAATCTATCAGTGAAAAATCTGAGAACAGTAATATTCTACAGTCACATGAAGGTACCCATAATCAATCATTGCTTGTGAAAAATGTGTGGATATAGCATTTGGAAATAAACTCTTCAATTCCTTAAGGTAATTATGATGTGTTTAATTTTGAGTGTAATGCGATCACACGCTGAGTTGCTTCGATTGAAAATTACATTGAATATGGATCCCTGGAGTGAAAAACATCTTTATATCCATGTATTCTAAGTAATGCTACTCACGAGCCTATAGTACTGTACATTACACTTAATGTGGGCAAAACTGGATGCTTTGTCACGTCATGGTCAGGTTGTGTAATGGTTGTAAGACGACGTTTTTTAGAGGTCTGAAAAAGAAAAAAGAAAAAACCTTTACCTGGTTGTAATACGGTTATCTGGCAATAGTATAAGGAACTTGATGCTGTAGCAATCGGTTTGGCCAGAAGCCTATATTCCACACTTCCACAAGGCGTGAGATGGGTGCCTACTTCAGCACAAAGGAATGTGACATTCTGGTGAGAATGTCTGTACAGCCCAATGTGCATATGGCCACTATGTGAACATCAATGCAGTCAACACACACTGCAGTGGGAGCCTTCATGGGATGTGGTCTTTCTTCCTGACAACCGGACGTTTGGACCGTTACCGGTAAGTTCCTCATGCAAAAGCTCCCTGACCATAGGCTGTGAAGTCACAGTAGGAAGTGGTGAGATAGAGCACTTTGATCTTTCACATCATTCAAAGGCACAGTCGGGTGTGAAATTTGACAGGCAAGCAGAATGCAGCTCCTACAGGATTGGTAAGCAATTCATTTCCGATTCATGGATGTACAGGAGAGGCTATTAGGAGTGTTACTATGTGTGTGTGTGTGTGTGTGTGTGTGTGTGTGTGTGAGAGAGATTTAGTAGGATTTCCAGATTGTAAAGTAACTTGAAGCACTACAGATCCGTCACTGCATAGTGGTTTGACTACCACAAATTAAATCAGGGTATGGACTTGTGTAGACGAGAGGTGACTCAGCTTTCTGCAGTTCGCCAATTAAAAACAACTGAGTTTTTCTCTCATTGTCCACACACGTACGCAGACACACACGCACACACGCGCGCGCACACACACACACACACACACACACACACACACACACACACACACACACACACACACACACACACACACACACACACACACACACACACACACACACACACACACACACACACACACACACACACACACACACACCACAACACTACATCAATCTTGGCCAAAGCAATTTGCTGACTGCATGAAAGCAGTTTAACAGTGCAGAAAAAGGGAACATCAACGCCCAGATTTGGAAGTCGCCATTGATCTTTGTTCCATTAGAAGCAGAACAAAGGTTCCATTGAAGCCCACACATCCTCACCTATGATTTATAACTGACTGGTGGCCATCTCGGGATCTGAAAGAGTGTGTTATTAATGGATGTGGGAAGGTTGCGGCAAACCTGGGAGAGAATGGCACAGAGGGGAAATAACGGCAGTCAACAGATCACTGCTTAGTGAGGACCTGAAGGACTGAACTGTCCTTCTAATACACTGAGGGTTATGGCTCTGAACTGTCCTTCTAATCTAATACACTGAAGGGCTAAGGCTCTGAACCGTCCTTCTAATCTAATACACTGAGGGGCTAAGGCTCTGAACTGTCCTTCAAATCTAATACACTGAGGGATTAAGGCTCTGAACTGTCCTTCAAATCTAATACACTGAGGGGTTGAGGCTCTGAACTGTCCTTCTAATCCAATGCACTGAGGTGTAGGGATCAGAACTGTACTTCTAATCTAATACACTGAGGGTTAGGGATCTGAACTGTCCTTCTAATCTAATATAGTGCGGGGTTAAGGCTCTGAAATGTCCTTCTGATCTAATACACTGAGGGTTAGGGATCTGAACTGTTCTTCTAATCTTATACACTGAGGGTTAGGGATCTGAACTGTCCTTCTAATCTAATACACTGAGGGTTAGGGATCTGAACTGTCCTTCTAATCTAATACACTGAGAGTAAGGGATCTGAACTGTCCTTCTAATCTAATACACTGAGGGTTAGGGATCTGAACTGTCCTTCTGATCTAATACACTGAGGGTTAGGGATCTGAACTGTCCTTCTAATCTAATACACTGAGGGTTAGGGATCTGAACTGTCCTCCCAATCTAATACACTGAGGGTTTATGGCTCGGAACTGTCCTTCAATCTAATACACTGAGGGGTTAAGGCTCTGAACTGTCCTTCTAATCTAATATAGTGCGGGGTTAAGGCTCTGAACTGTCCTTCTGATCTAATACACTGAGGGTTAGGGATCTGAACTGTTCTTCTAATCTAATACACTGAGGGTTAGGGATCAGAACTGTCCTTCTAATCTAATACACTGAGGGGTTAAGGCTCTGAACTACTAATCTAATACACTTAAGGTCAGGGATCTGAACTGTTCTTCTAATCTAATACACTGAGGGTTAGGGATCTGAACTGTCCTTCTAATCTAATTCACTGAGGGTTAGGGATCTGAACTGTTCTTCTAATCTAATACACTGAGGGTTAGGGATCTGAACTGTTCTTCTAATCTAATACACTGAGGGTTAGGGATCTGAACTGTTCTTCTAATCTAATACACTGAGGGTTAGGGATCTGAACTGTTCTTCTAATCTAATACACTGAGGGGTTAAGGCTCTGAACTACTAATCTAATACACTTAAGGTCAGGGATCTGAACTGTTCTTCTAATCTAATACACTGAGGGTTTATGGCTCGGAACTGTCCTTCCAATCTAATACACTGAGGGGTTAAGGCTCTGAACTGTCCTTCTAATCTAATATAGTGCGGGGTTAAGGCTCTGAACTGTCCTTCTGATCTAATACACTGAGGGTTAGGGATCTGAACTGTTCTTCTAATCTAATACACTGAGGGTTAGGGATCAGAACTGTCCTTCTAATCTAATACACTGAGGGGTTAAGGCTCTGAACTACTAATCTAATACACTTAAGGTCAGGGATCTGAACTGTTCTTCTAATCTAATACACTGAGGGTTAGGGATCTGAACTGTCCTTCTAATCTAATTCACTGAGGGTTAGGGATCTGAACTGTTCTTCTAATCTAATACACTGAGGGTTAGGGATCTGAACTGTTCTTCTAATCTAATACACTGAGGGTTAGGGATCTGAACTGTTCTTCTAATCTAATACACTGAGGGGTTAAGGCTCTGAACTACTAATCTAATACACTTAAGGTCAGGGATCTGAACTGTTCTTCTAATCTAATACACTGAGGGTTTATGGCTCGGAACTGTCCTTCCAATCTAATACACTGAAGGTTATGGCTCTGAACGGTTATTCTAATCTAATACACTGAGGGTTAGGGATCTGAACTGTTCTTCTAATCTATTACGCTGTGGGTTCATGTCTCGGAACTGGCCTTCTAATCTAATACACTGAGGGTTATGGCTCTTAACTGTCCTTCTAATCTAATACACTGAGGGTTATGGCTTGGAACTGTCCTTCTAATCTAATACACTGAGGGTTTATGGCTCGGAACTGTCCTTCTGTCCTTCTAAGATTAGGGCAACACTAGAGTAGGCTATGTCCTTATCTGACCAGTGGCACACTATGCTATGGCCATCACCCAAATGAGACAGATTAAGGCTGTGCCCTGCTAGAGCTTGGTCTACCTTCTGGTGTGACAGACTGGGTTCAATTCAAAATTGTTGCAAAATATTGTATGGCATTGAAGCTCGCTTGGAGGTTTGTTAACACAGTGTCTTAAGAAGGGCCAGATGTATACAGAATGGTGTCGTCTGCATAGAGGGGGATCAAGGAATCACCCACAGAAAGAGCGACATCATTGATATATACAGAAAAAAGATTCGGCCCGAGAATTGAACCCTGTGGTACCCCCCATAGAGACTGAGACTGTGAGAGGACATTTCTTTTTTTGCTGAGTTTAGCTGTGTAAGGGAAGATTAGATACAAGAAGCCATTTAAATGCCAAACGTGGCTTATATAGCAGTTACAAAAAACAGTTCCATTATAACATTTTATGTACAAAACGGAAACGTATTATATCAAACTTAAACCCAGCAAATGGCCTATCTAACAGACTTGTTTGAGGCAAATCATGTTAATTCCCTCAAAGCAAATTATGTAAAACATATTATACAGCTTGTGTCTATCGCAATTTATGATTGGCCCAAGGGCACAGACAGGTTGTGCTTGTAATATTATAACCCTGGTCCCATGGTATGTTGAACAGAGCAATTCCACAATTCCAGGGAATTGCGCGGAGACTCTGTTTTTTCACCTAAAATGTATTCCACATTTTTTTTAATGATTTCCAAGTTTAACAAACCATACAACTCGATTCACCAGGACTACTTTTAACAATTTACACTGAACATTTTACATAAACACATTTACTGGAAGAACTGTGCAGATGACAACAGAATTTCGGTAAAATCTCCCTTTTGTTTTTTGGAGCCACATTTTGCTCGGAATTAAGATTCAAAGATGTCAGCAGAAATAATGGTGTGTCAGCTATGACATGACACCTGGACTTTGAACACATCTCTTTTGGTTATTGAACTACAGTAAGTGAAGAGGATTTACACTCGGTAACAGAATTCTGGTAAGGGAATTACATCGTGGGTCCCTGTACTACACATAAATGTAATTCTCATCATGTTGATGTATGCTCAATGTTTACACAATATATAAATATGCGATATACTCCTTTGTATATTTGGGTATTATTCTACATACTGGCTATTATTAAATTAAAAGAGTTCTACCCCCAAACAAGACCAAATTTGGTTGGTCCGGACAAGACCAAATCTGAACCAATCACAAACATCTATCTTTCACATGTTTGGACATCAAAGTACATCACAGTAGAGTACAGTAGAGTACCGTACAGCACAGAACTTTAGAGTAGAGTTCAGTTTAGAACAGTAAAGTTCAGTACAGTACAGTATAGTTCAGTGCAGTAGAATACAGTACAATACAGTAGAGTACAGTGCAGTAGACTATAGTGTACTCAACTCTAGTGTGCTCTACTATGTACCGTACTGAACTTGACTCTACTGTACAGTAATGTAACATACTGAACTATACATGACTTTTCTTTACTTTGCTCTATTGTGCTGTACTGTGCTTTACTGTTCAAATATATGATTACTATGATTTCCCATTGCAGCCAATCAATTGCAGAAATTCCGTTACCAATTTTTTAGGAAATTATGTTACCAATTATAACATAACTTATTTACCAGGCGAAACCCCGAGGACAAACCATTCAGATTTTTAGGTCACTCTCTTTTCAATGAGTTTTCATTGGGAATCCAGATTTCTAAGGGACCTTCCTATCGCTTCCACTAGATGTCAACAGTCTTTAGAAATTGGTTGAGGTTTTTCCTTTGTGTAATGAAGAAGTATGGCAATCTTGAACAAGGGTAAGTTGAAGTGTACTGTTAGATAGAGGCGCGTGACCAGAAAGCTAGCTACAGTTTGTTTTCCACCTGTATTGAACACAGATAGTCCCGTCTTCAATTTTATCGATTATTTACGTTAAAAAATACCTAAAGTTGTATTACAAAAGTCGTTTGAAATGTTTTGGCAAAGTTTACAGGTAACTTTTGAGATATTTTGTAGTCACGTTGCGCAAGTTGGAACCTGTGTTTTTCTGGATCAAACGCGCCAAATAAATTGACATTTTGGATATATAGCGACAGAATTAATCGAAGAAAATAATAATTTTTGATGTTTATGGGACATATTGGAGTGCCAACAAAAGAAGCTTGTCAAAGGTAAGGCATGAATTATATTTTTATTTCTGTTTTTTGTGTCGCGCCTGCAGGGTTGAAATATGCTTCTCTCTCTTTGTGTACTATGGTGCTATCCTCAGATAATAGCATCGTTTGCTTTCGCCGAAAAGCCTTTTTTGAAATCTGACATGTTGGCTGGATTCACAACAAGTATAGCTTTAATTTGCTATCTTGCATGTGTGATTTCATGAAAGTTTGATTTTTATAGTAATTTATTTGAATTTGGCGCTCCTTATTTTCACTGGCTAGCGTCCCACATATCCCAGAGAGGTTAAGGGGTGTCACGCCCTGACCTTAGAGATCCTTTTTATTCTCTATGTTTGGTTAGGTCAGGGTGTCACTCGGGTGGGAAAGTCTATGTTTTCTATTTCTTTGTTTTTGGCCGTGTGTGTGTGTGTGTGTGGTTCCCAATCAGAGGCAGCGGTCTATCGTTGTCTCTGATTGGAGATCACATATAAGTTGTAATTTTCCTTTTAGGTTTTGTGGGATCTTGTTTTCTGTTTAGTGTCTGTACCTGACAGAACTGTGCGCTTTCGTTTTCACTTGGTTATTTTGTTTGAGTGTTTAAAAAAATAAAAATAAATCATGGACACTTTCCACGCTGCGCTTTGGTCCACTCCTTTCGACGAGAGCCTTTATAAGGAGAGACATTTTAAATAATAAAACCTATTTCAATGCACAAGGCAATGTTTCTTAAACTTAAAGAAGGCAGAAACATTTCTCCAAAACTAAATATACTGTAAGTGTTGATATTAGTAGGCAGGAGTCTTTACTTCAACATTATCGTGATTGTTAGGACCGACGCCGGGGATGAGAAGCAGCTATGGGGAGTCAAACGTTTAATCAGGAACAGACATAAAACAAGACAGGAACAGCGTCAGCACAAGGGTATACAAGGACATCAGTCAATCAATGCAGAGCAGGGAACATAGCGGGGAACCAGACAAATATTGGGAAGGTAATTACAGAGGTGATTGAGTCCAGGTGAGTCCAATAATAGCTGATGCTCGTGACGGGGGAAGGCAGGTGTGCGTAAAGCTGATGGCAAGAGTGCTCAATGCTGGGGAGCCTCGAGCGCCAGGGGGGAAGAGAGGGAGCAGGCGTGACAGTGTTTTGACGTATTTTTATGTCTTTTCCTGGTAGATATTTTCTAATACCCCGTTTCCATCTGTCCATCTGTTTGACCCGAAATCAAAGCCTTCTCTTATCCCCCAAAAATCTGGATGGAAAATGGTTGAAAAATGTATATATCCCTTAATTAAAAAAACAAACACTTTGCTTTCATTTGACACCTAATTGTACATGTTCCAATAAACTTTACATGTTGGTGCTCATGGGTCCTTTACATGGAAATGACCTACAGTCCTTCAGCAAAAAGGCCAATGGCAATGAAAGGAGCAATGTCCAATTACATGTGATGCTGATCTAATATGATCACAAAAAAAAGGTATGTTAATGATTTGATAATAATGCCCGTATCTATGTTAAACCTCTAATGACTCCCCATCCCGCATGAGGGAGCATAATCATCGCCTGACACTAATTATCATAACGCAACGGACATAAATATTCCTAGAAAATATTCCTATTCATGAAAATCACAAATGAAATATATTAAGACACAGCTTTTAGCCTTTTGTTAATCACCCTGTCATCTCAGATTTTCAAAATATGCTTTACAGCCAAAGCTAGACAAGCATTTGTGTAAGTTGATCGATAGACTAGCATAGCATTTTGTCCAGCTAGCAGCAGGTAACTTGGTCACGGAAATCAGAAAAGCAATCAAATTAAATCATTTACCTTTGATGAGCTTCGGATGTTTTCACTCACGAGACTCCCAGTTAGATAGCCAATATTCCTTTTTTCCAAAAATATTATTTTTGTAGGCGAAATAGCTCCGTTTGTTCTTCAAGTTTGGCTGAGAAATCACCCGGAAATTGCAGTCACGAAAACGGCGAAAAATATTCCAAATTAGCTCCATAATATCGACAGAAACATGGCAAACTTTGTTAATAATCAATGCTCAAGGTGTTTTTCAAATATCTATTCAATAGTATATCCATCAGGACAATTAGTTTTTAGGTAGGACCGATTGGAGTAATGGCTACCTCTGTATTTTACGCGAGAATCTCTCTGGGAGCATCAGGTGACCACTTGCGCAATGTAGCCGCTTACGGGTATTCTTCAACATAAATGCGTAAAACTACGTCACAATGCTGTAGACACCTTCGGGAATACGGAGAAAGAGTAATCTTGGTTGATAGCCCATTCACTGCTCAATAGGGACGCATAGGAACATAGCGCTTTCAAAACTTGAGGCACTTCCGGATTGGATTTTTCTCAGGCTTTCGCCTGCAACACCAGTTCTGTTATACTCACAGACAATATTTTTACAGTTTTGGAAACATTAGAGTGTTTTCTATCCTAAGCTGTCAATTATATGCATATTCTAGCAACTTGTCCTGACAAAATATCCAGTTTATTACGGGAACGTTTTTTTCCCCAAAATTAAAATATTGCCCTCTAGTCACAACAGGTTATTAAACATGTTAATGCACAGACTATTCTATTGGTTCTTATGAAACACACTGTGTGTTTACTGGCATAAAGGAAGATCCTTACATTGATGTGTTACTTCTAAATATATTGTACATCACAATTCCGGGCTCTGTCACGTGACACTTAGGTGTAGGGGTTATTGTAAGAGTTCACTCTAACTAGAGAGTACAACTTTATGTGTCTTGAGATATGACATTAACACAAATCATCTATTTCTAGGAAGCAATTGTTATGAAACATTAACATCAGCTGCATACTAGGCCTTGAGTCAAGAGAAAAGTGCTAAATTGCCACAAGAGAGCCTAAATAAATCATAGTACAATAACGTGAATTATGGATTTCCTTGGGAAAGAGCTACTGGGAGATGGAAGTCCAACTATTTTCACAGATGTATTTGGAAGGCAGTCAAGATTCCGTGGATCCACAGAAACTGACAGACAGTTGGCAGTTGACTGCTCTTATTGGCAGTAAGCAGTGGAGAGCTGTGGTCACTGCACACACACACACACACACACACACACACACACACACAATGTTTCTATACAGGGTTATTTGGCTTATGGTCATAGTGGAACACTTTTTGATGCTATGTAGAACCTTTTATGAATGTTCTACAAGGAACCATGCTCATAAGGTTCTAAATGAATGTGTATGTTGCTATAAAGACCCATATAAAGACCCCAAAATATAAACGCAACATGTAACAATTTCAAAGATTTTACCGAGTTACAGTTCATATAAGTAAATCAGTCAATTGAAATACATTCATTAGGCCTTAATCTATGGATTTCACATGACTGGGCAGTGGGGCACCCATGGGTGTGACTGGGAGGGCATAGGCCCACCCACTGGGGAGCCAGGCCCAGTCAATCAGAATTAGTTTTTTGGAGGGCTTTATTACAGACAGAAATACTCCTTAGCACCCATTTTAGAGAAATTTTTATATCCGAAACATACAATATACTTTCATTCAGAGCGACACACAGAAGCATCCAGGGTTAATGCCCCATTCAAGGGCATGTTGACAGATCTCCCACCAGGCCCAAAAAATGTTAACCCGAACCCTCCAAGATCCCCCCCACAGTTCCCCAATAGCTGTTTCAACCATTTGAGACCCCTCCCATAGAAAAAACAAACAAACGATTAATTCCATTCCCCACCCCCCAAAAATGCACAACATTTGAGAGAAACAAGCTTTTTGTGCGTATGGAACATTTCAGGGATCTTTTGTTTCAGCTCATGAAACATGGGACCAACACTTTACATGTTGCTTTTATATTTTTGTTCTCTAAGATATAGGACAGACACTTCAGAACAAACTTCCTTTTGATTTATTTTATCTGTTGTACAATGTAGTTCATCTGTTATTCCATGCATATGTACTTAAAAAATATATATTTTGTACTTCAATGGTTCTTAAAATGAGAAATCAAATAGGAAAATGATCCTTGGTATGACCTTCTTAAAACAATTCCATATAGCTTAGTAGAAATCGTAATAGAAATAATAAGATGACCCCTGATATACATTTTTCTAATTTGCAATGAACATGGTGCAACCTTTGGTAGGTCGGCTGCTGGCTGGATTCGGCTACGGAACAGCAAAGTCAAGTCAGCCTGTTCTCATGGTTCACACAGGGGAAGTGGAATTATAGGCTACAATGACTTTGCTCATGATCATGCACGCCGCAAATGACTTACAGTGGGGCAAAAAAGTATTTAGTCAGCCACCAATTGTGCCACTTAAAAAGATGAGAGAGGCCTGTAATTTTCATCATAGGTACACTTCAACTATGACAGACAAAATGAGAAAAAAATTCCAGGAAATCCCTTTGTAGAATTTTTTATGAATTTATTTGCAAATTATGGTGGAAAATAAGTATTTGGTCACCTACAAACAAGCAAGATTTCTGGCTCTCACAGACATGTAACTTCTTCTTTAAGAGGCTCCTCTGTCCTCCACTCGTTACCTGTATTAATGGCACCTGTTTGAACTTGTTATCAGTATAAAAGACACCTGTCCACAACCTCAAACAGTCACACTCCAAACTCCACTATGGCCAGGACCAAAGAGCTGTCAAAGGACACCAGAAACACAATTGTAGACATGCACCAGGCTGGGAAGACTGAATCTGCAATAGGTAAGCAGCTTGGTTTGAAGAAATCAACTGTGGGAGCAATTATTAGGAAATGGAATACATACAAGACCACTGATAATCTCCCTCGATCTGGGGCTCCACGCAAGATCTCACCCCGTGGGGTCAAAATGATCACAAGAACGGTGGTTCTGGGATTTTTGCTCACCGTTCTTGTGATCATTTTGACCCCACGGGGTGAGATCTTGCGTGACCTAGTGAATGACCTGCAGAGAGCTGGGACCAAAGTAACAAAGCCTACCATCAGTAACACACTACGCCGCCAGGGACTCACATCCTTCAGTGCCAGACATGTCCCCCTGCTTAAGCCAGTACATTTCCAGGCCTCAACTCGTCGTGTTTGGAGGACAAAGAATGCTGAGTTGCATCCAAAGAACACCATACCTACTGTGAAGCATGGGGGTGGAAACATCATGCTTTGGGGCTGTTTTTCTGCAAAGGGACCAGGACGACTGATCCGTGTAAAGGAAAGAATGAATGGGGCCATATATCGTGAGATTTTGAGTGAAAACCTCCTTCCATCAGCAAGGGCATTGAAGATGAAACGTGGCTGGGTCTTTCAGCATGACAATGATCCCAAACACACCGCCCGGGCAACGAAGGAATGGCTTCGTAAGAAGCATTTCAAGGTCCTGGAGTGGTCTAGCCAGTCTCCAGATCTCAACCCCATAGAAAATCTTTGCAGGGAGATGAAAGTCCGTGTTGCTCAGCAACAGCCCCAAAACATCACTGCTCTGTCATTGCCAACAAAGGGTATATAACAAAGTATTGAGATAAACGTTTGTTATTGACCAAATACTTATTTTCCACCATAATTTGCAAATAAATTCATTAAAAATCCTACAATGTGATTTTCTGGATTTTTTTTCTTCTCATTTTGTCTGTCATAGTTGAAGTGTAGCTATGATGAAAATTACAGGCCTCTCTCATCTTTTTAAGTGGGAGAACTTGCACAATTGGTGGCTGACTAAATATTTTTTTGCCCCACTGTATAGTAAGTTCCTTGAATTTTCTTTTGCGGGTGACTTTTCATTATCTAGATCGACGCTTGTGTTTTCTCGCTAAAGTTGTACCAATCAAAGCAGTGGAGCGTGTAGTGAAGGCAAACTTTAGTGGCCAAAACTATTCATCTTGGGGCGACGATGGAAGCGTGTTTGCAAAATTCTATCATATCAAGCAATTATATAATTTGTTAAATTGGTCATATAATTATTTTATTTTTTAATACAGACTAGCTTAAACATAAAATGCACAAATTATCCAATGGATAATTTTCTGCAAAAAAAAGTAGAGGTGTAAAAACCTAAGTTAGCACCCCCTATTTTAATTTGCCCAATGTCTCAGGCAGCCAAGTGGACACAATGCTGTTTGGCTCATCTCATTCGCTAAGAGGAATAACTTTGCAGCTGTTTCTAATTAATAAACAATGCCATGTTGGTGGGTGGTAACATTCAAACAATACCCTGCCCTGAAACAAAATGAAGGCTGAAAAAATGTTGTATGTCATATAATAAGAAAAGACACTGCCTTCACACGGATTTGCATGAAGTGGGCAGTTCGAATTTGTCACTTCAAGCCCAAATATATCATACTTTGACAAGCATTATGACTTATTGACTTAAATCGTGCAACATCACGGTTAAGCTCTGGCCATCATCTTATAGCTTGAAACAGTGGATTTCTACTGGTGTGGGCATTTAAACATACGGTGGTCATTTTCATTGATGTAAACGCCTAGATTCTAGTCCCTATCTCTATCTCAGATACATGAAATATTCTCCCTCAATCCATTTATTTCATGTTTAATAGAAGGGAGTCTTACCAATTTTTTTTACTTGATCAAACACATGCCCTGATTTAGAAACACATCAGGTGATGGCTGTCAGATGTGCAAGATGTAGCAAAGATAATGAGACTGGCACGTATTGAGAGTGTCCTGTAATGTTCCATTTGCACTTGAAAACCCTTTTAGGTAGTTCACACTGTGCCACATGGAGATCCCAAAGGCATCCTGGGATTCAGACAAACACGGAACGGCTCTGCTGCAACCGGGTCCTTCGTGCTATACTCGGAAAGTCTGAATGATCTGCTGTGGCTAAGAGTCATTTCAGTTAAACCCACATTACAGAGCTTAAATCGTAGCATGCAGTATCTCTGAAACCCTGTCTCACATAGTCAAATGAGATACGGGAACGATTTTGGGTGATACAAATGTCCAGTTACACTCCACTCACAGGTAGATGTTTCCTGAATTCAGAACGTGTGTGCGTGGGTAGACACTGCATAAACAAACGTGGTATTGGCATGGGATTTGAAATATGACAACTAGTTAAAACAGAACAATTTAAACACCCATTGTTGAGGCAATTACGACTCATTCCAACTGAAATATACCCATAGCATTCCGTTCATTAGTTTCATCCATCATTAGCCAAATGATATCATTAGCAAATTCAGCACATATGTATGAGGGACTTTCGGTCACATTAAGAACGGCTCATGGTATTATTATATTATCTCATTACCCAAAATGCATTTGGTGCCCAAGGCAAAAGGACACATTTACAATTAATTAAGCATGGGAGGTTTTGAGTGTGGGGCACCATATGGTGTGTGCCAGTTAACTGTCATTTCGCCAGGGATTATTACAGTTTGGCTAATGGCATCAGGCGTTGGTTAATGAATGGGTAAAAATCCTCAATCCTTCCTGATACTTCCGTGCATAGCAACGAGTGAGGTCCTAGGCATTCTAGCCCTCAGCTGTTATGCGTGACAAATTAAAATAAATGTGTGGTTAAAGCTTAGTAATGAGCAATATACAGTCAGTTATTCGGTACACACATACAGTATAGTACCGGGTCGGACCCCCCTTTACCTTCCATCTAAAAACAAGAAGAAGCGGCTCCAGTGGGCACTCAATCACTAACACTGGACAATTGAGGAGTGGAAAAACATAGCTTGGTCTGAAAAATCCAGGTTCCTGTTGCGTCATGCTGATGGCAGAGTCAGGATTTGGCGTAAGCAGCATGAATCCACGGCCCCATCCTGCCTTGTGTCAATGGTACAGGCTGGTAGTGGCGGTGTAATGGTGTGGGGAATGCTTTTCTGGCACACATTAGGTCCATTGATACTAATTGAGCAACATTTGAACGCCAAAACAAAGAATTCAGGCTGTTCTGGAGGCAAAGAGGGGTCCGACCCAGTACTAGATGTTTGTAGCTAATAAACTGGCCACTGAGTGTACGTACACTTGTAAAGATGGGTGGATGGATGGACAAATGGCTAGCGTAATTGCTGGATGGCTTGATGGATGGACGGATCTTCAGGCTATATCTGTGTCTTATGCCACATTTTAATTCTGTCATAAACACTTGCACATAATTACTTACATAAGAAGAGCTGTTGCAGGTACACAAATAATCACAAACATTAAATGAAACGTGCTCTTGTCGAATGCAGCTGAATAATTCCAATTTAATTGTGACATCTGGACCTCAAATCACCTTAATTTCCTTTCGGCGCGTGTTTACTCAGCATTAGCTAGGACAATACAATATCTATCAGATTAATCTACCATATGTTTTCTTCCGTGGTTCTATTTATATAAATATTATATCTAATAAAATTGTGTTTACTGAAACAAGTCATGGTCATCAATGTGCTAACACACACACTCAAACACGTACACAGGCACAGGGACGGATTAAGAAATCAACGGCCCCTGGGCTGTCTTGTATTTTTATAGCCCCCCCCCCCCATATACTGTATGTACAGTGCCTTCGGAAAGTATTCAGACCACTTGACTTTCTCCCTTTTTTTTAGGTTACAGCCTTATTCTGTAATTGATTAAAATGTTTTTTACCCCCCCTCATTCTACACACAATACCCTATAATGACAAAGCAAAAATGGTTTAAAAAAATAAATAATTATATTCAGACCCTTTACTCAGTACTTTGTTGAGGCACATTTGGCAGCGATTACAGCCTCGAGACTTTGGTGTGACACTACAAGCTTGGCACACCTGTATTTGGGGAGTTTCTCCCATTCTTCTCTGCAGGTCCTCTCAGGCTCCGTCAAGTTGGATGGGGAGCGTTGCTGCACACCTATTTTCAGGTCTCTCCAGAGAAGTTCGATCAGGTTCAAATCCGGCTCTGGTTGGGCCACTTAAATACATTCAGAGACTTGTTTTGAAGCCACTCCTGCGTTGTCTTGGCTGTGTGCTTAGGGCCGATGTTCTGTTGGAAGGTGAACCTTCGCCCCAGTCTGAGATCCTGAGCGCTCTGGAGCAGGTTTTCATTAAGGATCTCACTGTGCATTGCTCTGTTCATCTTTCCCTCGATCCTGACTAGTCTCCCAGTCCCTACCTCTAAAAAACATCCCCACAGCATGATGCTGCCACCACCTTGCTTCACTGTAGAGATGGTGCCAGGTTTCCTCCAGGCTAAAGAGTTCAATCTTGGATTCATCAAACCAGGGAATATAGACAGGTGTGTGCCTTTTCATATCATGTCCCATCAATTGAATTTGCCACAGATGGCAGAAAGGTCGGAATCAGGAAGACTAGAAAACAAAACCAGAGCAACGGTAATTCACGGAAAACACACTGGGACGACTTGACGAGACAAGCCGAAATGGCAACATACACACAAACAACGCAGGTATAAATACACAGGGGATAATGCTTGTCTCCACCTGGTGGGGTGGGTGGAGACAAGCACAAGACAGGTGAAACAGATCAGGGTGTGACACAGCCGCAACCAAACATAAAATAATAATCCATAGATGGCAGTTCCCATTCAAATCAGGACTGGCAAGCAAATTGCTAGAGCACCCATGCGTTTAACAGTCAAATTGCCTAGGTAAGACTTTCCAAAAACCCTTTTATGGACTATATGTCAATGGCCACAAGACGACGCATGCTGCCCAAACTGCGACCTTCCTGAATGTAGGCATACGGATATTTGCCAAAATAAAGGAAACACTTGAGTAAGTGAGGGATATAAAGTATATGTTATGGTGTGGGGTGCATTTTCCTGGCATGGTATTACAGTAGATCCACGTGTAGAATCTATGACATAGCGCATTGACGCTGTTCTGGCATCTCGTGGTGGCCTAGCACCCTTTAATGTTGGTGTTTCCTTTATTTTGTCAGTCACATGTATGTGCTTGCGATAGAACTTAATCCCACAGTTCTTTTTTTACCTGTTGATCCTCTATTGCTCAATGATGGTCTCTGGTGCATTTTCTATATTGAGAGCAGGCCCCTGTTATTGGATAAAAAAAAACATATAGAATATTTGTATTTGTTTTGCCTCTTGGGCCACCTACAGGCTTGGGCCCAGCCCCTGACTCACACAATTGACCAGTCATGTTTATTTAATATGCTTTTAAAAAAATCCCCCTACTTCCTCTCCTCCCCCCATTTGTCGACACTGTCTACACTCATTGAGAGCGGGCTCCTGAGTCTTCCTGTGGTTGGCGGTTGCAGTAAAAAAAAAGCACAAAATATATAATACATACTGAATTTTTTTGCTTATTTAATTTTTAATTGTACTTTCATGCTGTGTCACGGCAGTTGGAAGGAGCGGACCAAGGTGCAGCGTTGTGAGCGTACATTTTCTTTATTGATCCAAATGACGCCAAACAAAACAATAAACACTGCAAAAACAACACCGTGAAGCTCACAAGCAAAGTGCTCTAAACAAAGTCAACCTCCCACAAACACAGGTGGGAAAAAAGGACACCTAAGTTTGATTCCCAGTCAGAGACAACGATAGACAGCTGTCCCTGATTGAGAACCATACCCAGCCAAACACAAAGAAATAGAAAACATAGAACACAAAACATAGAATGCCCACCCCAACTCACGCCCTGACCAAACCAAAACAGAGACATAAAAAGGATCTCTAAGGTCAGGGCGTGACATGCTGCCTCTTGGCACACAGACACAGACATTTTGCTGTGTCCTTTGTTTTGGTCACAGTCCCTGCATATGTGCCCTCTAAGGTATTGTAATCTGGCCAAACGAAATTAATCTCCTGTCCAAAGACTGAGACCTCTGGCTTTAGGGGAGTGTTGAGCTGCATCCCAAAACAGCTCTGTGGACTTCAAGCTGCAGGCCAGCTACACAGACAGGCAGGCAAGCAGGCAGGCAGGCAAATAGCGAGACATACAGTTAGACAGACAGAAAGACATGCAGGTGAAAGATACATTCGGGTCAGATAGTTAAGAAACATTAGACAGACACACAGACAGGGAACCAGTCTGGTAGACAAACAGGCATGCTGGAAGGTAGAGAAGCAGACAGACAGAGAGACAGACTGAAATACAGGCAGACGATAGATACCTTGTGGTCAGATAGTTCTAAAACGTTAAAGAAGGAGCAGCTCTAATCCACCCATCTGGTCTGTTCCACCCGCAGTGGGACTCCACAGTGACTCATACATCACTCGCCCTCCCAGGCCGTGTCACAGTAAGGAGACCACAGTGTCTCTCCTGGACAGCAGGTATTGTGAATGCAGGAGCTCCACTGCAGTATAAAGCTAACGGCTAAGGTCTAACAGGGGAGCTCCACTGCAGTATAAAGCTAACGTCTAAGGTCTTAACAGGAGAGCTCCACTGCAGTATAAAGCTAACGGCTAAGGTCTAACAGGGGAGCTCCACTGCAGTATAAAGCTAACGTCTAAGGTCTTAACAGGAGAGCTCCAATGCAGTATAAAGCTAACGGCTAAGGTCTAACAGGGGAGCTCCACTGCAGTATAAAGCTAACGGCTAAGGTCTAACAGGGGAGCTCCACTGCAGTATAAAGCTAACGTCTAAGGTCTTAACAGGAGAGCTCCACTGCAGTATAAAGCTAACGGCTAAGGTCTAACAGGGGAGCTCCACTGCAGTATAAAGCTAACGTCTAAGGTCTTAACAGGGGAGCTCCACTGCAGTATAAAGCTAACGTCTAAGGTCTTAACAGGAGAGCTCCACTGCAGTATAAAGCTAACGGCTAAGGTCTAACAGGGGAGCTCCACTGCAGTATAAAGCTAACGTCTAAGGTCTTAACAGGAGAGCTCCACTGCAGTATAAAGCTAACGGCTAAGGTCTAACAGGGGAGCTCCACTGCAGTATAAAGCTAACGGCTAAGGTCTAACAGGAGAGCTCCACTGCAGTATAAAGCTAACGGCTAAGGTCAAACAGGGGAGCTCCACTGCAGTATAAAGCTAACGGCTAAGGTCTAACAGGGGAGCTCCACTGCAGTATAAAGCTAACGGCTAAGGTCTAACAGGGGAGCTTCACTGCAGTATAAAGCTAACGCTAAGGTCTAACAGGGGAGCTCCACTGCAGTATAAAGCTAACGGCTAAGGTCTAACAGGGGAGCTTCACTGCAGTATAAAGCCAATGGCTAAGGTCTAACAGGGGAGCTCCACTGCAGTATAAAGCTAACAGACAAAGAGCTTAAACGGAGGCGAAGATAAGAAGTGCCGGCTAACATGTTTGATCTTGAGACAAAGACACTCATTTTTTAAGTCTAATTTTGGGGTTTGAGGAGAGACCGTGAAAAAGAGATGCCATCTCTCCTGAAAGACAGCTCCGTGCTGATGTCTTCTGGCGAGAGAGTGTAGCGTTGCTCTCGTGTTTAAGTCACGTGTGATTCGTGACGGTGATGCAGCGTGTGCATGTTTGTACGTGCGCGTGTGTGTGTTGTGGGCTTGTCGTTCCAGGTTCCAGCAGGAACACATGGAACACAGGCAGAACCCAGGTGGAGGAGGGCTGAGACACAACGGAGGAGAGGAACCTGCCTGCTGCGTTTGACTCATCACAACGGGATGCGGAGCTGAGATCCAGCCAGCCTGCTATGGCTTCAGGCCTCAAGGCGTCGCCGCATCCAATCAACATTACCAACTCCAATCATGGATTTATGGGCAGTGAGGTGCAGAGAGGAGTTTCTTAGATGTAAATAAGGATATGGAACATCAAACTGATTTATTTACCCGCTATGTTTTTATTGTTTAATAGCCCGTCTGGTTGCACCTCATGTCACAGTGAAGAAAGAGCTATAAAGATTTCTTTGTTGCCTGAAAAACGGATCAAATAAACAGCATTGCCACATGTAGCTCTTCACGTGGGGCAAAAATGGGACTGTTAATGATTCCCTGGTCAGACGTTAGTCACAAAGAGCAGACTCTGAGACTTGTTGTGTCACAAATGACACCCTATTCACTATGTAGTGCACTGCTTTTGACCAAAGTTTGAAAGGGCATAGGGTGCCACTTGGGACGCATGTGTGAGACTTCATGATTAACGGTCAGCAGTCATTTTCATGAGGTAGTCGTCTATCACCTGGTTGCCTCGTGGCTGCGAGTGTGTTCTGAGGTTCCTTTGTGCTCTCTGTTTATGACTTAGACACACGTGTGGACACACACACACATATGCATGAGTGCAGACATGCACAAACGCACACACACACCTACTGTATGTATAAAAGCACACACACACGACATAAATGAAGTTTTCATCAAGCCCCCAAAAGGCTGTTCAAACTGTGAATGTTCTCCCTTTCACTGGCAAACAACATGATCCACCATATCCTCTCTTCTGTGTTCAATGGCAATTCACATGTCGTTTCCTGGATGTTACTAAGAAAGACATAACGGTATGGCTGGTGATGGGAAATTAAATATACATCTAAGGCAGACATCAATGACTCATGACAGCACGCAATATCAACAAGGAATAGGATTTTCATAGGTTGTAGGCCCTTAGACACCTGTTGCGAAATTCAAGATTTAACATTGTGTGTCTACTAGACAGCATGACAGCACAATGGTGTGTTTTCCTAGAATGTAGTAATATGTATCAAGAACATGCAAAGATATCCAGTACAGTAGATACAATTTCTCTGCCCTGTAGATTGACCCCGTTGTGTCTGTCTGTCTGCCTGTCTGTATGCCTGTCTGCCTGCCTTGCTGCCTGCCTACCTGCCTGCCTGCCTGCCTGTCTGTCTGCTTAGCGTTATTAACGTAGGTGTGGACAAGGCCTAACAGATGAATGCAAAGTCTGTCAATTCAAGCATTACTTCTCCGTCTTAATTTGGGGCCATTGCAGCCTTTCATTAGGAAGTAAATAGCACATTGATCCCAGACAAAGAATGGTAATGAATGAGGGGATTGAGGAAGAGGAAACGCTGTGATTGGAGAGGGGAAGAGAAATGAAGAGATTAATGGAGCTGTACTTGTCCAGATTGTCAGATCAATGATGGCTCTGTGTGATTGGCTGGGAGCTTTCTGGTGACTCTGTATCTCAATATATATACATCAGCAACAGCTAGTTCGGCACAGAGAGAAGGACCATATATTGTACAGTAGGTCAGTAGGTCAGCACTCCGGCATTGTACCAGACCCCATGAGGGACTGAACCCAACATCATACCGGTACTAGAACTTGTTGCAGTGCAACAGGACCCTATTTTGCACTGGTTTTAGTAGGACAGAATCCTATCATGCTGCTTTCAGAAAATCTGGAGTTTATGAACTGGAGTTTCTCTAGTCTAGGAGCCGGGGTCCATTCATGTGGTGTGATGGTTGTATGTGGCCCTGATTGAAATTGACATAGTAATTAACACACCAGCTTTCTATATCCCTGACGACAAAGACCAGCAACAAGTGTTCCATAGTATGTTTTTTTGTTACATTTTTTATTTTTAAGTGTGTTCTTTATGTTCGACTGTATGAGACCCTTTGTTGGATTTCATTACATTGATCCGTGTAGAGAGTGTGAGTTGGTTTTCATATTGTTGTCGTGTAGAGAGGAGAGGAGAGGAGAAAAGAGGAGAGGAGAGGAGAGGAGAGGAGAGTAGAGGAGAGGAGAAAAGGAGGATCTTAAAAAGGAGCATTTATTACCTCAGCCACACAAGGACGGGGTTGTTATACACCACATATGATGCTTTGTGGTAGTTAGTGAGTGAAAGGATGCTAAGATTGCTACATTACAGAAGACGGACAGGGAAAACACGTTATTTTCTCACAAGAGAAACCTGCGTGTTATCGTACACCCACAGATTTGGAGATACACAAGCAAAGCAACCACATAACCCCCCCCCCCCCCCCCTGCCCCTGCATTTGGTGGAATACGATTTTTGGAGCAGCAGTAACATTTTGGTAACACGACGCATCGCTAGACTCACAAACAGCAATGTTCACAGGGGGGCGATGGCAGAGATTTTTCTGTTGTCGTCTTCTCGTTCCAGGTAGGCAAAGGGCAATCACTTTGAAAACATTATCATTACTGTAATGTAAATTAAAAGAAAACCAACTGCATATTTAAATAATAGCTAGGCCTACATGTAACCAAGGTTTAGGTTTGATTTACATGACTTTGTTTTGGGTCTGCCAGCAGGCTGCACGTTGCTCCGCTAGCAGCTTGCTAGCTAGCAGGCTAAAAACAGCTAGTAAGCTAGCTTTTCAGCTTCCCACATCTCCCCCTTTTGAAATAATAGGATTATTTTGCCTTGGTAAATATTCTTGTAGTTTACACGCCTGTGTAACCTACAAGTGTATCCCAATTTGATATGCTGCTTCAATGTATTCACTCCCATACCAGCTAAAAACAGAATGTCATCATATCACGGACAAAAGGCTCATGGCTACCAGCTGTTTTTACCGTGTAGCAGTAGTTATTACTTCTCAACAAAATACCTTTTGGGGGGGATTCTAATGAGGCTACAATGTTGTTTGGTTTACTGTTTGAACAGTTACTGAGATTATCTTTGGTTATCAATGCAGAATAGGTTACTTTGATGCATAGCCTGTATATCAGATCGAGGTACCTACCGAAAACACTGCCCCTTGTAACAAAAACACTGCCCCTTGTAACAAAAACACTGCCCCCGTATCTACTGTCTCTGTAGACTCCTTCGCCTAAACTGCCTTACATTGCAAATTCACAGCTTTATCACAACAATGTGAACAAGTGTCATGCTGGTGCGCCGTCAACACACTGTGGGGAAAACCCAACAGTGTGATGGTCTTTAAAAAGGACATCACACTGAGCAAATCATTTGGAGTAATTGCAGTCACATGCTCTGGTGGGCCCTGGGGATACAACCGTCACAAACACATTCCTGCAAATCCATTGAGAAAATAAATAAGCTTCATCAGTAAAGTTTTGTACTCGGTCGTGATTGAATAAGGATACACAGAGCCCATACTGTACATGTTTATACACACACGCGTATGCATGTGTGCATACAAACATGCACGCATGCACACACGTATTGAGATGTCATTGAAAATAAATGCTCTTTCTTTGATTAATCGATTAGTTTACTTCCTGAATTAGCTGCCTTTAATTCTAACTGAGCCCAACCCCAACACACACACACACACACACCATCAAGTTCACCAACTAGAGGAATTTAAACAAGTCAGCTTGTTTGATACATCCCCAAGGCCTCAATACGACACAAGTGGTGAACAACTCCAGTCCTCAAGGGCTGCGGTGTGGGCTTGTTTTTGTTCTTGCAAGTTATTGACTGATTTAGACCTGGGGAAAAAGCTTATGTTTACTCTCTGGGCAAACGTGACATTAACAAATCAATTATGGGAAGAGACAGATGAGCCTCAAGGCCTGGAGTTGTGCATTTCCCTGTCTTAGGACATTCCATGTCAAACAAACCTGCTATTTTTTTTTTATTGAAACAATGCTATAAAAATGCCTTTTCTCATGTTGCTTTGGGGAAATTCCAAGGGAACAGAGTGATGCTAAGACTTTACACTTTAAAACATATGCCAAACATAGGTCAGATGTTCAGTGGGAATGGCCCTTTATCAAATGAACCTCTGTCGCTTCTCGCACCGACCCGCACTATTTGCACCACCACGTCAATTCAACAGCAGCAAATATTCCCTTCTGTCATTTTATAAGCCTGTTTTCAGGCTTAAACAGAACATTTGCACGGAGCAACCCGATCGGACCTGGCTGTAAAGAGCGCTAGGAGCCCAGTGCTCTTACCGCCACGTCACATCGCTGAACATATCGCCGGAGTCCCTACGGGGAAACACCGCGGAGAGAAAAGGGAAAATGAGCATCACACATCAAATGGAAGAAATCGATATGACCCTGGCATGTCCTCCCTATGGGGGCCCGAGGTTCCGCCTAGGTTCATCACACAGCAACCTTCCACTGCTAAATAGAGATGATCAAGGATTCAGTTTCAATGCAACACGCTGTCAACTATGTTCTACTGTAGATCAACTTTAGACCCCTTAGCACCACTCATTATCCATAAGTAGGTCATGAACTGTGGCAGACTGGCTTATTACCGGGTGTGTATGGTGAGGAATATGTACAGCGGTGTGCAGAAGAGGAATGAGTAATACTGTGTAAGAGCGTTAGTAAACTAACCGATGAAACGGTAGCTGTTGGTATTGCTTTAACCCAGCTAACAAAACATGATCCAAAACAAAACTAAATCCAATCATTTTGTTTTTTTCTTCTCACCTTTATTTAACCAGGTGGGCCAGTTGAGAACAAGTTCTCATTTACAACTGCGACCTGGCCAAGATAAAGCAAAGCAGTGTGACAAAAACAACAACAGAGTTACGCATGGGATAAACAAACGCACAGTCAATAGCACAATAGAAAATCTGTATACAGTATGTGCAACTGAGGTAAGGAGGTAAGAGAATAAATAGGCCATAGTGGCGAAGTAATTACAATTTAGCAATTAACACTGGAGTGATAGAGGTGCCGATGAGGATGTGCAAGTAGAGATACTGGTGTGCAAAAGAGCAAATAAAATAAAACAAATATGGGGATGAGGTAGGTAGTTGGATGGGCTATTTACAGATGGGCTGTGTACAGCTGCAGCGATCAGTAAGCTGCTCTGATAGCTGATGCTTAAAGTTAGTGAGGGAGATATAAGTCTCCAACTTCAATGATTTTTGCAATTCGTTCCAGTCATTGGCAGCAAAAGGAGGTGTTGGCTTTGGGGATGACCAGTGAAATATACCTGATGGAGCCCATGCTACGGGTGGGTGTTGCTATGGTGACCATTGAGCTGAGATAAGGCAGAGCTTTACCTAGCAAAGACTTATAGATGACCTGGAGCCAGTGGGTCTGGCAACGAATATGCAGCGAGGACAAGGGTATGTTTGGCAGCATGAGTGAAGGAGGCTTTGTTGCGAAATAGGAAGCCAATTCTAGATTTAATTTTGGATTGGAGATGTTTAATATGAGAATGGAAGGAGAGTTTACAGTCTAGCCAGTCACCTAGGTATTTATAGTTGTCCAGATAGAACCTTCCAGAGCAGTGATGCTAGTCGTGTGGGCAGGTGCGGGCAGCGATCGGTTGAAGAGAATGTATTTAGTTTTACTAGCATTTAAGAGCAGTTGGAGGCCACGGAAGGAGTGTTGTATGGCATTGAAGCTCATCTGGAGGTTAGTTAACACAGTGTCCAATGAAGGGCCAAACGTATACAGAATGGTGTCATCTGCATAGAGGTGGATCAAAGAATCCCCCACCGAAAGAGCGACATCAGTGATATACACAGAGAAAAGAGTCAGCCTGAGAATTGAACCCTGTGGCACCCCCATAGAGACTGCCAGAGGTCCGGACAACAGGCCCTCCAATTTGACACACTGAACTCTGAGAAGTAGTTAGTGAACCAGGCGAGGCAGTCATTAGAGAAACCAAGGCGGTTAAGTCTGCCGATAAGAATACGATGATTGACAGAGTCGAAAGCCTTGGCCAGGTCGATGAAGACGGCTGCATAGTACTGTCTTTTATCAATGGCGGTTATGATATCATTTAGGACCTTGAGCGTGGCTGAGGTGCACCCATGACCAGCTCAGAAACCAGATTGCATAGCGGAGAAGGTACAGTGGGATTCGAAATGGTCGGTGATCTGCTTGTTAACTTGACTTTCGAAGCCTTTAGAAAGGGAACCTTATATTCTTGTTCCCCTATGCCTGGAAGAACACATTCAAGAAAAAATGTGATGGTTCCTGGGACTCTTGTAAAATAATACCTTACAATGTGTTCCACAAACATTCCAGAAACTATCACTCTTCTCCCTGTTGACTCAACCAGCTGAGATAGTCCACTCGAAATACAAATAACATGATGTTCCACTTACCTTGACTGTCGTCAAGTAACGCATACTTACCTATCTAAGTAAGGTAAACATATATCCCAAAACTCTCGGTGAATGAACTACATAGGCAAGTGGAAAATCCTGCTATTTTCTATTTTGAGGCGGACAATCCTTTTCAAGCGACCCAGTTTGCACAACTTGCACCAACAATAACACATGGTCAGATATACAGGCTAAAATGCTCAAGCGCAATATTGCAGCTTTAAATCAAGTCATATCCCATCCAGCATGACCGATGATTCCAGGTCTCTCTTGAAAAAAAAAAAGATATATATTATTATCTCAACTAGACTAACCTGGTTAAAAAAAAGTTTAAGTACAAACAAAAAAAAAACGTTTTATTTTGAATGGACTGTCCCTTTAAACCACCTAGCTTAGCCTTTTAGCTCTACCCAACAACCACATGCATACAGAGAGAGATACAAAGCTCAAGTGTAATATACCATTATTAAATCATATCATATCCCACCCAGAATGCGCAACAAGCGGTGGGTCTGGGTCATTAGTTATAATTATATCAATCATCACCCCCAGATCTAAAATGGCAAGTTCCACCCCGTTGTGAGCATTTACGCCGTTATATTCATCCGAGACACATTGAAATTCGAAGCACAAGGAGCACAAACTCAATTTGCCTGCACCCCCTGATGCATTCTCCTCAAGAGAATGCCCTTTATTTTTTTATACAGAGGAAGAGATGCGTGTTAAAGGAGGAGACAAGGTAAAAAAATATATAAAAAAATAAACATTATTGCCGCCCCTAGCAGCAGGAAAGAATTTAAAAGGGCACATTTTGGAATGACCCTTTGCAGAACTTCTTAATGGACGTGTCGTCTCAAGCTGTGTTTAATTTGCTGAGCTATTTATATCATGTGGTTTGACGTATGGTGTAACGCCCTCGTGGAACTCTCAAGTTAGTTATTCTAAAACTCCAGCTCCGGGTTACTCTAAGTTACTTATTAATATAATAAATGTAATAAAACAGTATTTTAATAGGGTCAAGAATGATCAATAAGGGGTCTTTTGAAGGGTTTTATAGATGTGTGCAGTGTGTGCAGTTGAATCAGGTGTGTTAGTGCTGGGCTGGAACAAAAGCTTGCACACGCTAAGACCGGACTTACCCATCTACACAAGGGACCAAAGTGCTTCAGTGATGCTTTATAGTTGGATGGGAACATTAAAGAAGTTTTATTCCCTTCTTTTGTCCTCTCTCGCATTGAAATAGAAAACCCTCTCACTTTCCTCTTTTCCTGTTTTTAGTCTAAGTCTTAATTTATACGTCCCATAAAACCAGAGACTACATCTCCTTTTTGAGACAAAAAAAACACTTTTAGTGAAATACCAGAGTAATGACTTTCACAGGACAGCTACTCAAAGGACCATCCATGGTTGTACTTTCTCCATAATTCAGAGTTTGAGAAAGTTAGTGAGAAGAGAGAACTGATTGTCTAAGTCAGCATTACATGGCTGTTTAGACTTACTCTGAGATTTTAAGGTACTTTACATGACCCTGGCATTCAAAACAATCCCAAGAAACGTTTTGCTAATCAGATCAAGGAATTACTCTTTAGTCTGTGTTGTTAGCATGCACAGTGTGGTTTGAGCACGGATGCATGCACACCCACACACACACACACACACACACACACACACACAGAGACACGCACACACACACAGCTCTACCATAGACCATGACATTAATAGGTGGTGGGGATGGTGGTTACAGGGCATTAATGAATGCCTCACCCAGATTCCTGACGACAGACAGATCGGGAGACTCCAGATTTTGTGTCAAGGAGATTGGTGCAGCATGGCTGGGTTTCAAGTTTCCTGGCCTCGTCTTCTCTCTCTCCTGCGCTCTCTCTCTCGCTCCCTCTCTCTCTCCCTCTCACATGCTCTCTCTCAGCCCCCTAACCGTCTGTCTCTCCCTCTATTGCTCCCTCCCCGCTCTTTTCTTGTCTTCTCTCTGGGTCCATCATCCCCTCAGTCTTCTGGGTCCAGGAGTCTGGCTGTCTGCTCCTTAAATAGAGCTGACCTCAGTTCAGACGCTGGAGCTGCTACTGTCTTTAACTCTGCAGAGGAACTGAAGGAGCTCAGTTTACACACGCGTGTGTGTGTGTTTATAGTATGTGTGCGTGTGTTCGTGTGTTTGTATGTGTGTTTATAGTATGTATGTGTTTATAGTGTGTGTGTGTGTGTGTGTGTGTGTGTGTGTGTGTGTGTGTGTGTGTGTGTGTGTGTGTGTGTGTGTGTGTGTGTGTGTGTGGAAGGGAGTGAGGCAAATGGACTCTATTGAGAGCACGAGTGCATATTTACATATTCACTCCCTCACTTGTGGTTAGGCGGAGGCATGTGGTCCCCTATTACACACACACACACACACACACACACACACACACACATATAGCCACAAACACACACATCAACAACAAATCTACTTGTCTCTGACAACACATTAAAATGCAGCCACTGTCAAACTTTCAACAATGCACCATTACAAATTATACCGTGAGGCTGCTTATAATTTGCATTCTAAATTGCCTAACGGGAGATTCAAACCATCAAGCGTTTTGCAAATTTCTTTCCTAACAGGGGGAATAGAGGGATCAGGTACTGTAGTGGATGCAAATGATGCATGAAACAAAACACAGAGAGGCAATAGGGAGGGAGAAATGTTAATGACATGTTAAGGTAAACAAATGGACAGCTCTACACACACACACACACACACACACAGATACATGCACAATGCGTTAAAGGAAGGCCAAGAAGATCATTAAGGACCTTAGTCACCTGGTCCACAGACTGTTCACGCGGCTACAGTCTGTTGGAGACGGAGAGACCAGAGAACAGCTTCTATTACCAGGCCATCAGACTGTTGAACAGCATTTACTAGCCATCTACCAGGTGACACAAGCTGTCACGCGCACACGCCTCAAACTCACAAACACACGCCCACACACACACACTCTCATGCACACACTCATACACACAGCCAACACTGCTGTCTCATGTTACAGAATCATTAAACCACTGGACAGTACCAATTTCACACGGTATATTTAAATGCTGTATTTTCTATACTAATATTTATACTACTGTACATTGCATTTTAGTTACACTGTTTATACACACCGCATATTTATTTATATACTGGACTCTTGACATAGCTCAGTCTAAGAATGAATACAATTGTATTTTCGTGTCAAATCGCCAATTGGCAACCCATCCCTTATAGAATTAATTGACACATGAACAAACATTACAATACTTCATTGTTGTAATTAAATGATATTTATTCTTCTGGTGTTCTCTGTATTGCACATTACATAGAGAGTGAAACAATGTAAAGTAAAAATCAATACATAATAGTAAATAATAATTATATTCTTAGAACAGAAAAACAATATACATGCAAATAGTGGGGAGAACAAGTATTTGATACACTGCCGATTTTGCAGGTTTTCCTACTTACAAAGCATGTAGAGGTCTGTAATTTTTATCATAGGTGCACTTCAACTGTGAGAGACGGAATCTGAAACAAAAATCCAGAAAATCACATTGTATGATTTTTAAGTAATTAATTTGCATTTTATTGCATGACATAAGTATTTGATCACCTACCAACCAGTAAGAATTCCGGCTCTCACAGACCTGTTAGTTCATCTTTAAGAAGCCCTCCTGTTCTCCACTCATTACCTGTATTAACTGCACCTGTTTGAACTCGTTACCTGTATAAAAGACACCTGTCCACACACTCAAACAGACTCCAACCTCTCCACAATGGCCAAGATCAGAGAGCTGTGTAAGGACATCAGGGCTGTAATTGTAGACCTGCACAAGGCTGGGATGGGCTACAGGACAATAGGCAAGCAGCTTGGTGAGAAGGCAACAACTGTTGGCGCAATTATTAGAAATTGGAAGAAGTTCAAGATGACAGTCAATCACCCTCGGTCTGGGGCTCCATGCAAGATCTCACCTCGTGGGGCATCAATGATAATGAGGAAGGTGAGGGATCAGCCCAGAACTACACGGCAGGAGAGCTGGGACCACAGTCTCAAAGAAAACCATTAGTAACACACTACGCCGTCATGGATTAAAATCCTTCAGCGCACGCAAGGTCCCCCTGCTCAAGCCAGCACATGTCCAGGCTCGTCTGAAGTTTGCCAATGACCATCTGGATGATCCAGAGGAGGAATGGGAGAAGGTCATCTGATCTGATGAGACAAAAATAGAGCTTTTTGGTCTAAACTCCACTCGCCGTGTTTGGAGGAAGAAGAAGGATTAGTACAATCCCAAGAACACCATCCCAACCATGAAGCATGGAGGTGGAAACATCATTCTTCGGGGATGCTTTTCTGCAAAGGGGACAGGACGACTGCACCGTATTAAAGGGAGGATGGATGGGGCCATGTATAGCGAGATCTTGGCCAACAACCTCCTTCCCTCAGTAAGAGCATTGAAGATGGGTTGTGGCGGCGTCTTCCAGCATGACAACGACCCAAAACACACAGCCAGGGCAACTAAGGAGTGGCTCCGTAAGAAGCATCTCAAGGTCCTGGAGTGGCCTAGGCAATCTCCACACCTGAACCCAATAGAAAATCTTTGGAGGGAGATGAAAGTCTGTATTGCCCAGCGACAGCCCCGAAACCTGAAGGATCTGGAGAAGGTCTGTATGGAAGAGTGGGCCAAAATCCCTTCTGCAGTGTGTGCAAACCTGGCCAAGAACTACAGGAAACATATGATCCCTGTATTTGCAAACAACGGTTTCTGTACCAAATATAAAGTTCTGCTTTTCTGATGTGTAAAATACTTATGTCATGCAATAAAATGCAATATTCTGGATTTTTTCATTCTGTCTCTCACAGTTGCAGTGTACCTATGATAAAACTTACAGACCTCTACATACTTTGTAAGTAGGAAAACCTGCAAAATCGGCAGTGTCTCAAATACTTGTTCTTCTCACTGTATATACACAATGTATATATACACATACATACATGCATACATACATACATACATACATACATAATATTTTCAGATAAATAAATATCGAAAAAAAGAAACAGATGGCATTTGAACCCAGTCTGGCACTAAGAGAAGATTCTTATGACAGACAAGCCTAAATACAATCTATACACGCATTTACCACATAGAAGCTAAATATTTGTTAAATGTAATTATAGGAAGCCCTTTTTCTTTGATTCCAGGCTTTATCTAAGCATTCCGCAAATGGAAATACACAATGGACCAAAAAACGTTTAATTTTCACTCAGCCACATAATGCCAGGGCATATTTTAGGCTGTCATTGTAAATAATAATTTGTTCTTAACTGACTTGTCTAGTTAAATAAAGGTTAAATACTGTATATATATTTTTTTAATATCTGGAGTGCTTTCTGGAATATGAGCAAGTGTATATCATGGTAAAAAAATCTTTAGAGGATCAAATGAGTTTCATTCTCTATTTCTTCAAGGTCACAATAGTTACACAGTTTGTCAACTTCCATTTCACCACAATACGAACCTTTTTCAATACGCAGAGGCAATATCCCTGATCTAACCTGTGCACATAGTGATCGCTTGCTTTTAGGTAGGTTATACATAATATATATCTCACAAACAAATTCACCCTTAATCAAACAGAAGGTTCTGAATTTGGGTTTAATCATATCTATGTCTCCCTTAATTTGGTTTTCATACAGATGTTCAGTCAGAATGTTGAAAAAGCTCAGACATTTCAGTTGCCCAGGCTCCCCTATGAATAGATCCCATTGAAAAAAATTACTAGATATTCTGGCAGTTGGCATATCCAACAGTCTATTCCAAAAGCTCACCATACATGTCTTCCATCTCACCTCACAGGGTTCCCAGCCCATGTCCCCAGTTATTGCAAGTATAGGTGAAAACTTGTGGACACCTATAAAGTAAAGTACTGCTCTGTTATTGACTTGCTCATTTAAAAAATACTTCTTAGCACCCCACACTCCTGCTGGATAATCCAGAACAGGACACATGCATGTCTAATACAATTTGGAATAAGTAGCATAGCCAATATCTTAAGGATATCCAATATCTTAAGGATTGGACCCTTTCCCCCCCCAATTTTTTCAATATTTGCCTAAAATGACATACCCAAATCTAATCTAAATGCAAGGATATGCATATTCTTGATAACATTTGAAAGGAAACACTTATAACACATGAGATTTGGTAAAAGACAATACAAAGAAAAAAACATGCGTTTTTTTTTTAAATGTTGTACCATCACCTTTGAAATGCAAGATAAAAGTCCACAATATATTATTCCAGCCCAGGCACCCAGGCGCAATTTGTTCATTATAAAGTATTTGCTTTGATACCATATTTATATTCCAGTAACTGTACTATAATATGAACTAGAGAATTTTGCTGCCTGTAAGCTACTGTCATCTTCACTGTAACCCCTTTACAGTGTACTGCTGTACATACCATTCCAAGTATACTGTATCTTGTGTAAATTCATCAGGTTTACATACGTATAGATTGCATTTTGGGTACTCATACAGTGCTACTTGGGGAGTTAATTAATCTTTATGATTATTTTACTGCACTGTTAGGGGCCAGTAACATAAGCATTTCACTGCACGCGCTATAACATCTGCTAAAATGTGTATATGTAACGAGTACGCTGGGAGTCGGGAAGCAAGTTCAGGGAGTGAATAATTTAATAAGAAAACGAACATGGACAAAACGAGAAACACGAGCAGCATACAGACATGAAACAACGGAACAGAAACAATAATGCCTAGGGAAAGAACCAAAGGGAGTGACATACACTAAAAGTCGAAAGGTTTAGTACACCTACTAATTCAAGGGTTTTTCTTTATTTTTTCTATTTTCTAAATTGTAGAATAATAGTGAAAACATCAAAACTATTAAATAACCCATATGGAATCTAGTAGTTACCCTCAAAAAGTGTAAAACAAATCAAAACATATTTTATATTTGAGATTCAAATTGCCACCATTTGCCTTGATGACAGCTTTGCACACTCATGGAATTATCACAACCAGCTTCACCTGGAATGCTTTTCCAACCGTCTTGAAGGAGTTCCCACATATGCTGAGCACTTGTTGGGGGATTTTGGAGGCCAGGTCACCTGATGCAGCACTCCATCACTCTCCTTCTTTGTAAAATAGCCCTTACACAGCCTGGAGGTGTGTTGGGTCATTGTCCTGTTGAAAAACAAATTATAGTCCCACTAAGGGCAAACCACATGGGATGGCGTATCGCTGCAGAATGTAGTGATAGCCATGCTGGATAAGTGTGCCTTGAATTTGAAATAAATCACAGACACTGTCATCAGCAAAGCACCACCACACCATAACACCTCCTCCTCCATGCTTTACGTTGAGAAAAACAGATCGTTCGTTCATCCACACTGCATCTCACAAAGACACGGCGGTTGGAACCAAAAATCTACAATTTGGACTCCAGACTATGGGAGAAATTTCCACCTATCTAATGTCCATTGCTCTGGTTTCTTGGCCCAAGCAAGTCTCTTCTTCTTGTTGGTGTCCTTTAGTAGTGGTTTCTTTGCAGCAATTCGACCATGAACGCCTGATTCATGCAGTCTCCTCTGAACAGTTGATGTTGAGATGTATCTGTTACTTGAACTCTGCGAAGCATTTATTTGGGCTGAAATTTCTGAGGCTGGTAGCTCTATAATGAACTTATCCTCTGCCGCTGAGGTAACTCTGGATCTTCCATTCCTTTGGGGGTCCTCATGAGATTCAGTTTTATCATAGCGCTTGATGGTTTTTGCGACTGCATTTGAAGAAACCTTCTTGAAATGTTCCATATTGACTGACCTTTATGTCTTAAAGTAATGATGGACTGTCATTTCTCTTAGCTTATTTGAGCTGTTCTTGTCATAATATGGGCGTGGTCTTTTATCAAATAGGGATATTTTCTGCGTACCCCTACAATCTAAAAAATAGTAAAAAATAAAGGAAAACCTTGGAATGAGTAGGTGTTCTAAAACGTTTGACTGGTAATGTATATAAGGAAGGTAATCAGGCAGATGATTGAGTCCAGGTGTGTCTGATGATGTACTGATGCGCATAACGATGGTGACAGGTGTGAATAATAATGAGCAGCCTGGCGACTTTGAGCGCTGGAGAGAGAGTATACAGTGTGCAACCAATATACTATGATTTCACTTGATGCATACACACACCGCCGCATTCACGTGCGACACAATGACAGCTGTCGTTGGATAGACAGTCGAGAATACAGGTGGAGCACATGGGGATGTCCTCAGCCTGAAGTGTCCCCACTTGCGCCAGCGAATAGCTAGCTTTTCACGTTGGCCGACTAGTAAGAAGCTTCAAGAGGGTTGCCACGTGTTCTAGCAAGGCTGACTGTGATTACGCCAGGTATGGGCCGAATCTGGTGGAAGTGGTACTCGCAAGCGTGACGTCCTTTACACAGGCATCGGCCCGCACATACACACAAACAAAGTGACTCGCCCCTTGTTGGATAGACAGGCGAGGAAACACAAGCACGCAAGTGTGCATGTGCCCATACACTCACACATACCCACATGTGTGCACACACACACACACAGTCACTCAACCCTTGTTGGACAGACAGGTGAGAAGCAAGCAGCGACTCGTCCTCACACACTACTGTATTTGTCTGCAAAACACAGCAGAGGATGTTGGTGGTTGCTGTCTTGAATTATTTCTCTAGGTCGTTCTATAAACAGTGGATCTACACCCCCATGACTGCTTTCTGTTTGTACAGATTGTGTTGCCCAGGTCAGAAACCTGCTATGTCTTTTTCAGTCAATGCATCTTACTCTGGGCCATTCACCAATGACTGTGTGTGATGAATATCGAATTCTCCCTTTCCATGGCCTCAGCTTGACCGAGCTTCCCGAAGAACGCATCCCTCGAGGCAATGAAATGCTCAAGTCTTGTGTGGCCCCGTTGGTAAACCACGATGCTTGCTATGTCAGGTTTGTAGGTTTGTTTCCCGCTTGAGCCACCTCCTAAATGGTGTATATTATATTATGTTATGTGTGACATCAAAAAAATGCAGTCACTTTTGGGGACACAGTCAATATGAACTAGGAGTCAATATAAACTACAGTCACCATAAATCTATTGTAATACATGCTGAACCCTACGAATATCTATCTACTAATTAGGAAGTGATTATTGTATGTACTTTTCAGATAAGGTCAATAATCATAACAGGAGAACACCACCCACAAAGTCCCTTGTTGAGACAAAACATGCAGAATCACTGGGTTTGTTAACATGCACACTAATAATCAGATATCAAGCTGATTCAGGCAGTAGTGATATAAACACCTTATTCTGTTTATCTTAAATCGGCTTAATGTCAAAATCAAAGTAAGAATACTGCGATTAAAACACCTGGTTTCCTCAGCAATCTTTCACATTATTAGGAGAGAGAGAGAGAGAGAGAGAGAGAGAGAGAGAGAGAGAGAGAGAGAGAGAGAGAGAGAGAGAGAGAGAGAGAGAGAGAGAGAGAGAGAGAGAGAGAGAGAGAGAGAGAGAGAGAGAGAGAGAGAGAGAGAGAGAGAGAGAGAGAGAGAGAGAGAGAGAGAGAGAGAGAGAGAGAGAGAGAGAGTTAACTTGTCAGAAAGAGAACTAGGAAATAACATGTCACCCAGGCTCAAAAAAACTATTCTTTCACATTCAAGTGTCGCTGGGAGTGTTGAAAAGCCGCTGTCAAATAAATTGCTCGTCACACAGCCGTCCCCAGAACTCATACAAAATTGTAAGATGAAAAAAACACTTAGCGGAACGTGTCACCAGTATCATGACAGGCTCTTTGATTGTGAGTAATTTCTTAAGAAATAAAGGGCTTGGTGAGAACCTGATAAAAAACAGGTGATGTCTAAAACTGACTGCAATGCAATGCATACAGCAGACCTGGTTTCAAATGCTATTCAAAATAATTGTAAATACTACAGGCCAATAGTTTTGAGAATGACACAAATATACATTTTCCACAAAGTCTGCTGTCTCAGTTTGTATGATGGCAATTTGCATATACTCCATAATGTTATGAAGAGTGATCAGATTAATTGCAATTAATTGCAAAGTCCCTCTTTGCCATGCAAATGAACTGATTCCCCCAAAAACATTTCCACTGCATTTCAGCCCTGCCACAAAAGGACCAGCTGACCAGCTGAGTGTTGATGAGGACAAGGCTGGAGATCACTCTGTCATGCTGATTGAGTTCGAATAACAGACTGGAAGCTTCAAAAGGAGGGTGGTGCTTGAAATCATTGTTCTTCCTCTGTCAACCATGGTTACCTGAAAGGAAACACATGCCGTTATCATTGCTTTGCACAAAAAGGGCGTCCAAGAAAGTCCAGCAAGCGCCAGGACCATCGACGAACAATGCCTTTTCCAGCATGATGGAGCACCTTGCCATAAGGCAAAAGTGATAACTAAGTGGCTTGGGGAACAAAACATCGATATTTTGGGTCCATGGCCAGGAAACTCCCCAGATCTTAATCCCCTTGAGAACTTGTGGTCAATACTCAAGAGGCGGGTGGACAAACAAAAACCCACAAATTCTGACAAACTCTTAGCATTGATTATGCAAGAATGGGCATCTGACAAAAATATCTAAAGACACTGAAGCAGCAAACTTTGTGGAAATTAATATTTGTAATTCTCAAAACGTTTGGCCACGACTGTATACGTATATGTGCTTGATTAAGCTTGCCTGTTTTAATGGATCAATAGAATAGTCCCAAATCTTTAAACCTTGCCTAGAACTACAGGCAGTCTAGAACACACTTTCAATGGATTTGAACGATTTCAAATAGTATTTGAACCCCGGTCTGATCCACAGACAATTGGCATTTAGGGGAGGTGGTTAATTACATTTCCAAGGTGTCACTTACCACCTCTCGAGTTGCTTGTTCAGTGAAACATGGGAGAAAGGTGACTGTAAAACATACCCTGAGGGTAGGAGCTTATAACAGTACACTACAACTAAAGGGTGATACTGTGTAGCAAGTGTTTTCAACAAGGTGATATGTGAGTTTGTGTATTTGTAGCAGTTTTGATATCTTAAAAAGCCATTCAAATACAGACGTCATACTAAGACACTTTGTGTTGTTCTTCATCTTATGAGAAGTGTCTTGTACGTATTGGGATGCTCTTTCTGCAAGCTAGGATTTGATAGCCTATCCTCAACTACAAAATACCATCAAATGTGAAATGGGGTCTAAGCAGTTGGATATTTTCATTTTCATTTTAGTCATTTAGCAGATGCTCTTATCCAGAGTGACTTACAAAAGAAATAAGGGTGAAGTGTCTTGCTCAACGGCACATGGACAGATTTACTATCCCAAAGCAGCTTAATAACTCCTTTTAGTAAAGAGGCGTGGGCTAAAGGTGTACTCAAGTCTTCTACACTCCAGCTCCCTATTTGGCCGGGGATGTGACTGAATTGTCATACTACATACTTTTGAGAATTCTGAGAAAAGGGTATTCTGGAGTTGCCTATTTGGTTAGGGCTTTGAATTATCATAAATGTACTATGTACACCGAACAAAAATATAAATGCAACATTTAAAGTGTTGGTCCCGTGTTTCATGAGCTGAAATAAAAGATCTCAGAAATGCTCCAGATGCACAAAAAGCGTATTTCTCTCAAATGTTGTGCACAAATTAGTTTACATCCCTTTTAATGAGCATTTCTACTTTGCCAAGATAATCCATTCACCTGACAGGTGTGGCATATCAAGAAGCTGATTAAACAGCATCATCATTATACAGGAGCACCTTGTGCTGGGGACAATAAAAGGGCACTCTAAAATGTGCAGTTATGTCACACAACACAATGCCACAGATGTCTCAAGTTTTGAGGGAGTGAGCCTATTGACATGCTGACTGCAGGACTGTCCGCCAGAGCTGTTTCCAGAGAATTTCTCAACCATAAGCTGCCTCCAACATCGTTTGAGAGAATTTAGCAGTACGGCCATCCGGCCTCACAACCGCAGAGCACATGTAAGGCGTTGTGTGGAAGAGCAGTTTGCTGACGTCAACGTTGTGAACAGAGTTCCCCTTGGTGGTGGTAGTGTTATGCTATCGGGAGGCATAAGCTATGGACAATGAACAGAATTGTATTTTATCAATGGCAAGTTGAATGCACAGAAATACCGTGAAGAGATACTGAGGCCCGTTGTCATGCTATTCATCCACCGCCATCACCTCATGTTTCAGCATGACAATACAAGGCCCCATGTCGCAAGGATCTGTACACAATTCCTGGAAGCTGTCCTGCATACTCACCAGACATGTCACCTAATGAGCATGTTTGGGATGCTCTGGATTGCCGTGTACGAGAGCGTGTTCCAGTTCCCGACAATATCCAGCAACTTCGCACAGCCATTGAAGAGGAGAGGGACAACATTCCACAGGCCACAATCAACAGCCTGATCAACTCTATGCGAATGAGATGTTGCAGTGCATGAAGCAAATGATGGTCACACGAGATACTGACTGGTTTTCTGATCCACGCCCATATCCTTTTTAATTAAAAAAGTGTCTGTGACAAACAGATGCATATCTGTATTCCCATTCAAGTGAAATTCATAGATTAGGCCCTAATGAATTCATTTCAATTGACTGATTTCCTTTAATGAAATGTAACTCAGTAAAAAAATTGTTGCATGTTGCGTTATACATTTTTGTTCAGTGTGGGGCTGCTCAGCCATGAAAACCCATTTCATGAGGCTCCCGAAGAACAGTTCTTATGAACAGTGCTGACGTTGCTTCCAGAGGTAGTTCGGAACTCGGTAGTGAGTGTTGCAACTGAGGACAGATGTTTTTTACACCCTACACACTTCAGCAGACGGTGGTGCCGTTCTGTGAGCTTGTGTGGCCTACCACTTCGTGAATGAGCCGTTGTTGCTCATAGACGTTTCCACTTTACAGTAACATCATTTACAGTGGCTTGCTAAAGTATTCACCCCAATTTCATCTTTCCTATTTTGTTGCCTTACAACCTTGAATTAAAATAGATTTTGGGGGGTTTTGTATAATTTGATTTATACAACATGCCTACCACTTGAAGATGCAAAATATTTTTCATGAAACAAACATGAAATAATACAAAAGAAAACAGAAAAATTTAGCATGCATAACTATTCACCACCCCAAAGTCAGTACTTTGTAGAGCCACCTTTTGCAGCAATTACAGCTGGAAGTCTCTTGGGGTATGTTTCTATGAACTTGGCACATCTAGCCACTAGGATTTTTTCTCATTCTTCAAGGAAAAACTGCTCCAGCTCTTTCAAGTTGGATGGGTTCCGCTGGTGTACAGTAATCTTTAAGTCATACCACAGATTCTCAATTGGATTGAGGTCTGGGCTTTGACTAGGTCATTCCAAGACATTTAAATATTTCCCCTTAAACCACCCAAGTGTTTCTTTAGCAGTATGCTTAGGGTCATTGTCCTGCTGAATGGGGGAAGCTCCGTTCCAGTCTCATATCTCTGGAAAATTGAAACAGGTTTCCCTCAAGAATTTCCCTGTATTTAGCAGTATCCATCATTCCTTCAATTATGACCTGTTTCCCAGTCCATGCCATTGAAAAACATCCCAACAGCATGATCTTGCCACCACCATGCTTCACTGTGGGGATGGTGTTCTCGGGGTGAAGCGAGGTGTTGGGTTTGCGCCAGACATAGCGCATTCCATGATGTGATGGCCAAAAAGCTACATTTTAGTCTCATCTGACCAGTGCACCTTCCATTTGTTTGGGGAGTCTCCCATATGCCTTTTGGCGTACACCAAATGTGTTTGCTTAGTTTTTTCTTTAAGCAATTACTTTTTTCTGGCCACTCTTCTGTAAAGCCCAGCTCTGTGGAGTGTATGGCTTAAAGTGGTCCTATGGACAGATACTCCAATATCCGCTGTGGAGCTTTGCAGCTCCTTCGGGGTTATCTTTGTTTTCTTTGTTGCCTCTCAAATGAATGCCTTCCTTGCCTGGTCCGTGAGATTTGGTGGGCGGCTCTCTCTTGGCAGGTTTGTTATGCTGCTATATTCTTTCCATTTTTTAAATAATGGATTTAATGGTACTCCATAGGATGTTCAAAGTTTTGGATATTTTTTATAACCCAACCATGAATTGTACTTCTCCACAACTTTTTCCCTGACCTGTTTGGAGAGCTCCTTGGTCTTCAAAGTGCCGCGTGCTTGGTGGTGTTGCAGACTCTGCGGCCTTTCAGAACAGGTGTAGGTGTGGGGCAAAAAAGTATTTAGTCAGCCACCAATTGTGCATGTTCTCCCACTTAAAAAGATGAGAGAGGCCTGTAATTTTAATCATAGGTACACTTCAACTATGACAGACAAAATGAAAAAAAAAATTCAGAAAATCACATTGTAGGATTTTTAATGAATTTATTTGCAAATTATGGTGGAAAATAAGTATTTGGTCAATAACAAAAGTTTCTCAATATTTTGTTATATACCCTTTGTTGGCAATGACAGAGGTCAAACGTTTTCTGTAAGTCTTCACAACGTTTTCACACACTGTTGCTGGTATTTTGGCCCATTCCTCCGTGCAGATCTCCTCTAGAGCAGTGATGTTTTGGGGCTGTTGCTGGGCAACACAGACTTTCAACTCCCTCCAAAGATTTTCAATGGGGTTGAGATCTGGAGACTGGCTAGCCCACTCCAGGACCTTGAAATGCTTCTTACGAAGCCACTACTTCGTTGCCCGGACGGTGTGTTCGGGATCATTGTCATGCTGAAAGACCCAGCCACATTTCATCTTCAATGCCCTTGCTGATGGAAGGAGGTTTTCACTCAAAATCTCACGATACATGGCCCCATTCATTCTTTCCTTTACACGGATCAGTCCCTTTGCAGAAAAACAGCCCCAAAGCATGATGTTTCCACCCCCATGCTTCACAGTAGGTATGGTGTTCTTTGGATGCAACTCAGCATTCTTTGTCCTCCAAACACGACGAGTTGAGTTTTTACCAAAAAGTTTAATTTTGGTTTCATCTGACCATATGACATTCTCCCAATCTTCTTCTGGATCATCCAAATGCTCTCTAGCAAACTTCAGACGGCCTGGACATGTACTGACTTAAGCAGGGGGACACGTCTGGCACTGCAGGATTTGAGTCCCTGGCGGCGTAGTGTGTTACTGATGGTAGGCTTTATTACTTTGGTCCCAGCTCTCTGCAGGTCATTTACCAGGTCCCCCCGTGTGGTTCTGGAATTTTTGCTCACCGCTCTTGTGATCATTTTCACCCCACGGGGTGAGATCTTGCGTGGAGCCCCAGATCGAGGGAGATTATCAGTGGTCTTGTATGTATTCCATTTCCTAATAATTGCTCCCACAGTTGATTTCTTCAAACCAAGCTGCTTACCTATTGCAGATTCAGTCTTCCCAGCCTGGTGCAGGTCTACAATTTTGTTTCTGGTGTCCTTTGACAGCTCTTTGGTCTTGGCCATAGTGGAGTTTGGAGTGTGACTGTTTGAGGTTGTGGATAGGTGTCTTTTATACTGATAGCAAGTTCAAACAGGTGCCATTAATACAGGTAACGAGTGGAGGACAGAGGAGCCTCTTAAAGAAGAAGTTACAGGTCTGTGAGAGCCAGAAATCTTGCTTGTTTGTAGGTGACCAAATACTTATTTTCCACCATAATTTCCACGTAAATTCATAAAAAATCCTACAATGTGATTTTCTGGATTTTTTTTTCTAACTTTGTCTGTCGTAGTTGAAGTGTACCTATGATTAAAATTACAGGCCTCTCTCATCTTTTTAAGTGGGAGAACTTGCACAATTGGTGGCTGACTAAATACTTTTTTTGCCCCACTGTATATAGTGAGATCATGTGACATATCATGTGACACTTAGATTGCACATAGTTGGACTTTACTTAACTGATTATGTGATTTCTGAAGGTAATTGGTTGCACCAGATCTCATTTAGGGGCTTCATAGCAAAGGGGGTGAATACATATGCACGCACCACTCTTCTGTTTTTTTATTTGAATTTTTTTAAACAAGTTATTTTTCATTTCACTTCACCAACTTCACCAACACTAAATGAAATAAACATTTAAATTTAAATTGCAGGTTGTAATGCAACAAAATAGGAAAAACGCCAAGGGGGTAAATACTTTTGCAAGGCACTGTACAGTTGACCGAGGCAGCTCTAGCAGGGCAGAAATTTGACGAACTGACTTGTTGGAAAGATAGCATTCTATGACAGTGCCACGTTGAAAGTCACTGAGCTCTTCAGTAAAGCTATTCCATGGCAAAGGTTTTTTCTATGAAAATGACATGTCTGTGTGCTCTATTTATTTTACACGTCAGCAACGGGTGTGGCTGAAATAGCCAAATCCACTAATTTGAAGGGGTGTCCACATACTTTTGAATATATAGTGTATGAGGGTTCCACCAGGGAGAGACAGCAGGAATAAAATGAGGTGCTGGACTGACAGGTGGTGTATTTCAGTTTAAATTTGGCAAAGTTTATAAAAACCTTTTTCGCTATGTCATTATGGAGTATTGTGTGTAGATTGATTGATTTTTTTTTTTTAAAAGGCTGTAACATAACAAAATGTGGAAAAAGGTAAGGGGTCTGAATAATTTCAGAATGCACTGTATGGTGTATGAGGCTTACACCAGGGAGAGAGAGCAGGAATATAATGATTTGGTGGACTGACAGGGCTGGAGGCTGGCCGTCTGTTCATCCACAGAGCAGCAGGCAAAACAGAGACTGCCACTGGGGAGGAAGAGTACACCAGGGAAACCCCACAGCTCAGCCCATAGGGTTTTCATATATAAAATTCTACAACATCGTCCCAGATTCACTAAACATGAATACAAACAATCTTATATATAGTACCGGTGAAACGTTTGGACACCAACTCTTTCCAGGGTTTATCTTTATTATTACTATTTTCTACATTGTAGAATAATAGTGAAGACATCGACACTATGAAATAACACATATGGAATCATGTAGTAACCCAAAAAGTGTTAAACAAATCAAAATATGTTTTATATTTGAGATGCACACTATTGGCATTCTCTAGAATCTCTCAACCAGGTAGTCACCTAGAATGCATTTTAATTAACAGGTGTGCCTTGTTTAAAGTTAATTTGTGGAATTTATTTCCTTCTTAAAGTGTTTCAGACAATAAGTTGTGTTTTGACCAGGTAGCGGTGGTATACAGAAGATAGCCCTATTTGGTAAAAGACCAAGTCCTTATTATGGCAAGAACGGCTCAAATAAACAAAGAGATACGACAGTCCATCATTACTTTAAGATATAAAGGTCAGTCAATTTCAAGTTTCTTCAAGTGCAGTCGTGAAAACCATCAAGCGCTATGATGAAACTGGCTCATGAAAACCGCCACAGGAAAGGAATACCCAGAGTTACCTCTGCTGCAGAGGATGAGTTCATTAGAGTTATTAACTACACCTCAGATTGCAGCCAAAATAAATGCTTCACAGATTTCAAGTAACAGACACATTACAACATAAACTGTTCAGAGGAGACTACTTGAATCAGGACACCAATAACAAGAAGAGATTTGCTTGGGCCAAGAAACATGAGCAATGGACACTAGACCGGTGGAAATCGGTCCTTTGGTCTTAGTCCAAATTTGAGATTTTTGGTTCCAACCGCTGTGTCTTTGTGAGACGCAGAGTAGGTGAATGGATGATCTCCGCAGGTGTGATGGTTTGGTGGGTGCTTTGCTGGTGACACTGTCGGTGATTTATTTCAAATTCAAGGCACACTTAACCAGAATGGCTACCACAGAATTCTGCAGCGATGCGCCATCCTATCTGGTTTGCGCTTAAAAGGACTATCATTTGCTTTTCAACAGGACAATGACCCCAAACACGCCTCCAGTCTGTTGACCAAGAAAAGTGATGGAGTGCTGCATCAGATGACCTGGCCTCCACAATCACCCGTCCTCAACCCAATTGAGATGGTTTGGGATGAGTTGGAATGTAGAGTGAAGAAAAAGCAGCCCACAAGTGCTCAGCATATGTGGGAACTCCTTCAAGACTGTTGAAAATACATTCCTTGTGAAGCTGGTTGAGAGAATGCCAAGAGTGTGCAATGCTGTCATCAAGGCAAAGGATGGCTACTATGAAGAATATAGTAGCCATCTACAGTGCCTTGCGAAAGTATTTGGCCCCCTTGAACTTTGCGACCTTTTGCCACATTTCAGGCTTCAAACATAAAGATATAAAACTGTATTTTTTTGTGAAGAATCAACAACAAGTGGGACACAATCATGAAGTGGAACAACATTTATTGGAAAATTCAAACTTTTTTAACAAATCAAAAACTGAAAAATTGGGTGCGCAGAATTATTCAGCCCCCTTAAGTTAATACTTTGTAGCGCCACCTTTTGCTGCGATTACAGCTGTAAGTCGCTTGGGGTATGTCTCTATTAGTTTTGCACATCGAGAGACTGACATTTTTTCCCATTCCTCCTTGCAAAACAGCTCGAGCTCAGTGAGGTTGGATGGAGAGCATTTGTGAACAGCAGTTTTCAGTTCTTTCCACAGATTCTCGATTGGATTCAGATCTGGACTTTGACTTGGCCATTCTAACACCTGGATATGTTTATTTTTGAACCATTCCATTGTAGATTTTGCTTTATGTTTTGGATCATTGTCTTGTTGGAAGACAAATCTCCGTCCCAGTCTCAGGTCTTTTGCAGACTCCATCAGGTTTTCTTCCAGAATGGTCCTGTATTTGGCTCCATCCATCTTCCCATCAATTTTAACCATCTTCCCTGTCCCTGCTGAAGAAAAGCAGGCCCAAACCATGATGCTGCCACCACCATGTTTGACAGTGGGGATGGTGTGTTCAGCTGTGTTGCTTTTACGCCAAACATAACGTTTTGCATTGTTACCAAAAAGTTCAATTTTGGTTTCATCTGACCAGAGCACCTTCTTCCACATGTTTGGTGTGTCTCCCAGGTGGCTTGTGGCAAACTTTAAACAACACTTTTTATGGATATCTTTAAGAAATGGCTTTCTTCTTGCCACTCTTCCATAAAGGCCAGATTTGTGCAATATACGACTGATTGTTGTCCTATGGACAGAGTCTCCCACCTCAGCTGTAGATGTCTGCAGTTCATCCAGAGTGATCATGGGCCTCTTGGCTGCATCTCTGATCAGTCTTCTCCTTGTATGAGCTGAAAATATAGAGGGACGGCCAGGTCTTGGTAGATTTGCAGTGGTCTGATACTCCTTCCATTTCAATATTATCGCTTGCACAGTGCTCCTTGGGATGTTTAAAGCTTGGGAAATCTTTTTGCATCCAAATCCGGCTTTAAACTTCTTCACAACAGTATCTCGGACCTGCCTGGTGTGTTCCTTGTTCTTCATGATGCTCTCTGCGCTTTTAACGGACCTCTGAGACTATCACAGTGCAGGTGCATTTATATGGAGACTTGATTACACACAGGTGGATTGTATTTATCATCGTTAGTCATTTAGGTCAACATTGGATCATTCAGAGATCCTCACTGAACTTCTGGAGAGAGTTTGCTGCACTGAAAGTAAAGGGGCTGAATAATTTTACACGCCCAATTTTTCAGTTTTTGATTTGTTCAAAAAGTGTGAAATATCCAATAAATGTCGTTCCACTTCATGATTGTGTCCCACTTGTTGTTGATTCTTCACAAAAAAATACAGTTTTATATCTTTATGTTTGAAGCCTGAAATGTGGCAAAAGGTCGCAAAGTTCAAGGGGGCCGAATACTTTCGCAAGGCACTGTATATTTTGATTTGTTTAACACTTTTTTTGTTACTACATGATTCCATGTGTTATTTTATAGTTTTTATGTCTTCCCTATTATTCTACAATGTCGAACTTAGTAAAAATTAAGAAAAACCCTTGAATGAGTAGGTGTGTCCAAACTTTTGACTGGCTCTGTATATATACCGGTATATCTCTCAAATGCGTCAACATGAGTGCACCTTGAATTAAATTTCAAACGTTCAAATCAAGTGATGCAGTTATGTTCTAGAATGGGTTAGTTGGCTCTGATGACTCGTCCAAAGAGAGCAAAGACAACTCTCTAATAGTTGCTATGTCATGACCCATGACCCATAGCTGCTAACACTGCACTGTGCAGCTGGTAAAGCAGCATCAGTCCAATCATGTCTTCATCCTAAATGCTTTTTGACGATTGCTTTTGTTCCACACACTCTCATCTACCACATGGACGATTCATCGCGTCCTAGCCCATCAAAAACTGCTGCAGAAGGCAACCAGCTGGTGGAGCGGAAAGGTCTCAGAGGGAGAGCAGCCTCCTGCAGCTTCAAGAGTTCATAATTAACGCACCTCGTGCCAGTTTTCCTCTAGCGCCAGCAGAGCAAAAAGACTTGAAAGCTTTGGAAAGTCAGAGAGTAGATCAAAGTTGTGGAGGCACTTAGACAGAAAGACATCAACTTTTAATACACCGCTCAACACATGTCACCAATTAGACATCGGCTGGAATCACTCCATCACTCCTTAACAAAAAAACGGATACGGTGGTTTCGTCCCAAAATGCCACCCTACAGTGCACACCAGGGCCCGGGTCAAAAGTAGTGCTTTATATTGGGAATAAGGTACAATTTGGGGAAAAAGATGGTAAATGGGGAGGATGTTGTGAATGTTTCGGTTTGACACTAGATTTGGTCGCAATGAGTGGAGTCGATTGGTTTTGCCCCCGGCATTCAATGCATTGTTAATCTATCTGGCATCATCAAAACAGCGTTTACATGTTAATGGAATATTATATTTCACACAGTTTCGCGTCTGTGCATGAATACAATTGAGCATGTTATAGTGCAGGTGCTAGGATGATGCGTTATGACACCTTTGAACCTAAATTGAAACTAGTACAACTTGCTTTTCTAGTCATATCACCAATAGATTGGAAATGCAAGTTGATTACTGGTAATGAAGGTGGATGGCAAAAGTGTACGTGGAAGGCACAAAAGTGGAAGGAAGGTAGGAAAGGAAGGGAGGAAAGAAGGAAGGAGAAATTAGAAACAGCGAAGATTAATTATTATATTGACAAGATAGTCGAGTGACCGCTCTATCAATGGAAATACATGTCCTCAAATATAGAAGGCGAGATCAGGTGGAACCATTCTAGCCAAAGATAGGGCAGATACGTGCATGAACAACAGGCACAACTTTAAAGTAGTATATTTCGATCAAATAAACCTTAGATAGCAAATAAGCAATTACATTTTTTGTTGACCAAATTCGACACTCTCTCATTGATCTCCATACAGAAATTCCTCACTTCCTGGTGTAATTTTCGTGTACAGACTTTAAGGCGGATTTAACCTTCTCGCTTTACCTTTTCCTCTCTATATAACTGGGGAAGGAGAGGAAGTGTGGGTCATGATGTGATCCATGTTGACAGGCTGCACATGATCTGGGCTGTGGAGAAGAAGCCCCACTCTCTGTCTCAATATGGCTATAACCCCTCATAAAACCCTCCATTCTCCCAACTGGATTGAGCCACTCTGGGGAAGAAGAAATCACTCATGTTGAAAGATAGAGAGATGCATCAGTGCAGAGATCCACATGGGGTGAGAAATGAATTTCCTTCATGTGTTTGCTAAATATTTGGATCAAAGGAAGACTTGACGGAGAGCAATTCTAACGCTAGCGCCGGCTAATACTGCCACTGAGCTAAACACCCTTGACAAATACTCCCTCTGCAGAGCAGTCAGCATCAACTGCTAAGAAAGGAAAAGTTTAGGGGTGATTTTGGGAACCTGTCTCCTCAACCACTATAACAGTCATCAGTGCTGACGAGGCTCAGACCAAACTGACAGGGAACATCTCTGAAACATTCTGTTGCCAGACAGTTAATGCCAAGCCAGCATCCTCAACGTCCCATTGTCCTTTCTTTTTCATTGAAAGCCCCATATACTTTTGTTATCTATTACCATACACCCTAACTGGCATATTGCTCAATGGTATCGCTGATGTGTTGGATTCTCTGCTCAGAGTAGATATTCTACTTTCTGTTGACTTCCTGTTTATATAGGAAGTGAATCTCCCTCCAAAAACAAGGAGACAGTGGAACCGTATTACTCCTATGTCCATGGTTACTGTAAATCACCCAGACGACAGCAGATTAATGACAGTGACCAGGTTGATAAAGCATCCTGCAGATGTCTTGAAGCTCTGTCTCCATTCTCTCTGGTTATACACCTCCTGTATAACTAAGGAGAGGAAGAGGAGCTGCCTGAAGTCTGATGAATGACCAGGGGGAAATATTAGTCTTATCTCGGATTTCTCTCAACAGGAATCATGATAAATACTGACAAGAGGAGGAGAGGGGAGGGGATATTTACAGTGCCTTCAAAAAGTATTCACACCTTTACTTTTTTTTTTTTTTTTTTAAACATTAATGTTGTGTTACAAAGTGGGATTCAAGTGGATTTCGTCAACCATCTACACAAAATACTAGTGTCAAAGTGGATAGAAAACTAACATTTCAAAAAATGTATGGAAAATAAAACACTAATACTGTACATCTTGAATATCAGTAAGTCAATACGTTAGAATCCGTAGTGGCGAAGTAATTACAATTTAGCAATTAAACACTGGAGTGATAGATGTGCAGAAGATAAATGTGCAAGTAGAGATACTGGGGTGCAAAGGAGCAAAAAAATTAATAACAATATTGGGATGAGGTTGGATGGGCTATTTATAGATGGGCTATATACAGGTGCAATGATCTGTCAGCTGCTCTGACAGCGGATGCTTAAATTTAGTGAGGGAGATATGAGTCTCCAGCTTCAGTGATTTTTGCAAGCCATTCGAGTCATTGGCAGCAGAGAAATGGAAGGAAAGGCGGCCAAAGGAGGAATTGGCTTTGGGGGTGCCCAGTGAAATATACCTGCTGGAGCGCGTGCTATGGGTGGGTGCTGCTATGGTGACCAGTGAGCTCAGATAAGGCGGGGCTTTACCTAGCAAAGACTTATAGATGACCTGGAGCCAGTGGGTTTGGCGACGAATATGATGTGAGGGCCAGCCAACGAGAGCGCATAGGTCGCAGTGGTGGGAAGAATATGGGGCTTTGGTGAAAAAACGGATGGCACTCTGATAGACTGCATCCAATTTGCTGAGTAGAGTGTTAGAGGCTATTTTGTAAGTGACATCGCCGAAGTCAAGGATCGGTAGGATAGTCAGTTTAACGAGGGTATGTTTGGCAGCATGAGTGAAGGAGGCTTTGTTGCGAAATAGGAAGCCGATTCTAGATTTAATTTTGGATTGGAGATGCTTAATATGAGTCTGGAAGGAGAGTTTACAGTCTAGCCAGACACCTATGTATTTGTAGTTGTCCACATATTCTAAGTCAGAACAGTCCAGAGTAGTGATGCTGGACGGGAGGGCAGGTGCGGGCAGTGATGGGTTGAAGAGCATGCATTTAGTTTTACTTGGAATTAAGAGCAGTTGGAGGCCATGGGAGGAGAGTTGTATGCCATTGAAGCTCATCTGGAGGTTGGTTAACACAGTGTCTTAAGAAGGGCCAGATGTATACAGAATGGTGTCGTCTGCGTAGAGGGGGATCAAGGAATCACCCACAGAAAGAGCGACATCATTGATGTATACAGAGAAGAGACTCAGCCCAAGAATTGAACCCTGTGGCACCCACATAGAGACTGCCAGAGGTCCGGACAACAGGCCCTCCGATTTGACACACTGAACTCTGTCTGAGAAGCAATTGGTGAACCAGGCAAGGCAGTCATTTGAGAAACCAAGGCTGTTGAGTCTGCAGAAAAAGATTGTAGTTATTGACAGAGTTGAAAGTCTTGGCCAGGTTGATGAATATGGCTGCACAGTAATGTCTTTTATCAATGGCATTTATGATATCGTTTAGGACCTTGAGCGTGGCTGAGGTGCACCCATGACCAACTTGGAAACCAGATTGCATAGTGGAGAAGGTATGGTGGGATTCGAAATGGTCGGTGATCTGTTTGTTAACTTGGCTTTCGAAGACCTTAGAAAGGCAGGGTAGGATAGATAGGTCTGAAAAAGTTTGGGTCCAGAGTGTCTCCCCCTTTGAAGAGGGGGATGACCGAGGCAGCTTTCCATTCTTTAGGGATCTCAGATGATACGAAAGAGAGGTTGAACAGGCTAGTAACAAGTGTTGCAACAATTGCGGCGGATAATTTTAGAGAGGGTCCAGATTGTCTAGCCCAGCTGATTTGAAGGTGTCTAGATTTTGCAACTCTTTCAGAACATCAGCTATCTGGATTTGGATGAAGGAGAAATGGGGAGGCTTGGGCAAGTTGCTGTGGGGGGTGCAGGGCTGTTGACCGGGGCAGGGGTAGCCAAGTGGAAAGCATGGCCAGCCGGTGAAAAATGCTTATTGAAATTCTCAATTATAGTGGATTTATCAGTGGTGACAGTGTTTCCTAGCCTCAGTGCAGTTGGCAGCTGGCAGCTGGGAGGAGGTGATCTTATTCTCCATGGACTTTACAGTGTCCCAGAACCTTTTGGAGTTTGTGCTACAGGATGCAAATTTCCATTTAACTGCCTGTGTATATTGGTTCCTAACTTCCCTTTAAAAGTTGCATATCGCGGGGGCTATTCGATGCTAATGCAGTACGCCACATTATGTGTTTGTGCTGGTCAAGGGCAGTCAGGTCTGGAGTGAACTAAGGGCTATCTCTGTTCCTGGTTCTACATTTTTAGAACAGGTCATGCTTATTTAAGATGGCAAGGTAAGCACTTTTAAAGAATAACCAAGCATCCTCTACTGAAAGAATGAGGTCAATATCCTTCCAGGATACCCGGGCAAGGTTGATTAGAAAGGCCTGCTCGCTGAAGTGTTTTAGGGAGCGTTGGACAGTGATGAGGGGTGGTCGTTTGACCGCAGACCCATTATGGACACAGGCAATGAGGCAGTGATCGCTGAGATCCTGGTTGAAGACAGCAAGAGGTGTATTTAGAGGGCAGGTTGATCAGGATGATCTTTGATCTATGAGGGTGCCCTTGTTTACGTATTCGGGGTTGTAACTGGTAGGTTCATTGATAATTTGTTTGAGATTAAGGGCATCTACCTTAGATTGTAGGACGGCCGGGGTGTTAAGCATGTCCCAGTTTAGGTCACTTAATAGTACAAGCTCTGAAGACAGATGGAGGGCAATCAATTCACTTATGGTGTCCAGGGCACAGCTGGGGGCTGAAGGTGGTCTATAACAAGCGGCAACGGTGAGAGACTTGTTTCTGGAAAGGTGGATTTTTAGAAGTAGAAGCTTGAATTGTTTGGGCACAGACCTGGATAGTATGATAGAACTCTGCAGGCTATCTCTGCAGTAGATTGCAACTCCTTCCCCTTTGTCAGTTTTATCTTGTTCGAAAATGTTATAGTTAGGGATTTTTGGTGGCCTTCCTAAACCAGGATTCAGACACGGCTAGGACATCCGGGTTGGCAGAGTGTGTTAAAGCAGTGAATAAAACAAACTTGGGGAGGGGGATTCTAATGCTAACATAAGGGAATGGCTAAAGGCTATAAGAACTGGTTGTCTAGTGCGTCGGAACAGAGAGTGAAAGGAGCGTGTTTCTGGGCGCTGAAGAATAGATTCAAGGCATAATGTACAGACAAGGGTATGGTAGGATGTCAATACTTAAGCATTGAGTGATGATGAGAGAGATTTTGTCTCTAGAGACACCATTTAAACCAGGTGACGTCTCCGCATGTGTGGGAGGTGGAACAAAAGGGCTAGCTAAGACATATTGAGCAGGTATGGAGGCTCTACGGTGAAATAAGACAATAGTCACTATCCAAAACAGCAATGGACAAGGCATATTGACATTAGGGAGAGGCATGCTTAACCGAGTGATCATAGTGAGCAGTGAGTAGCTAGGCGAGCTGGAGACACGGCGATTCAGCCAGCTAGCGGGCCGGGGCAAGCAGGCTAGCAGGAGGGCCTAAGGGGATGTCGCGACAGAAGAGTCTGTTGAAGCCCCCTCAGATGGTTACGTCGGCAGACCAGTCGTGATGGATCGGCAGGGCTCCTTGTAGGCTGTAAAAGGGTGCAGGCCAATTGGCAAAATAGGTATTGTAGCCCAAGAAATTGGCTGATGGACCTCTTCAGCTAACAGTCTGATATGCTCTAGACAGCTAGCGGGCCGCGGCTAGCAGGCTAGCAAAAGGGCCTAAGGGGACATTGCGACGGGGGAGCCTGTTGAAAGACCCTCGGGCGGATTATGTCGGTAGACCAGTCGTGATGGATCGGCGGGTCTCTGTGTCGGCAGTAAAAGGGGTCCAGGCCAATTGTCAAAATAGGTATTGTAGCCCAAGGAGTGGCTGATGGACCTCTTCAGCTAGCCGAGAGATGGGCCTAGCACGAGGCTAGTTCCAGGCTAACTGGTGCTTGCTTCAGGACAGAGACGTTAGCCAGGTGTAGCCACTCGGATAGCAGATAGCTAGCTGCGATGATCCAGGTAAAAAGGTTCAGAGCTTGCGGTAGGAATCCGGAGATGTGGAGATTTGGTGGAGAAAAAGCCATCCGGTATGCTCTGGGTTGAATCGCGTTGTGCAGACTGGCAGGACTTGACCGGGCTAAGGTTAGCTGACGACCGCTAGCAGTGGCTAACTGACTACTAGCTAGTAGCTAGTTAGCTGGCTAGCTTCTGTTGGGGGTTCCGGTTCTAAAGTATAGAAAATAGCAGATCCATACCACATTGGGTGAGGTGGGTTGCAGGACAGCATGTTGAAATTCAATTTAAAAATATTAAAAATATATCAGAAGAAAAAAAAATATATATATGCAATTGGCATGCTGACTGCAGGAATGTCCAACAGAGCTGTTGCCAGAGAATTAAAAATTCATTTCTCAACCATAAGCCACGTCCAACGTCATTTTAGAGAATTTGGCAGTACGTCCAACCAGCCTCACAACCGCGTGTATGGCTGTATGCTGATGTCAACGTTGTGAACAGAGTGCCCCATGGTGGCGTTGGGGTTACGGTATCGGCAGGCGTAATCTACGGACACCGAAAATAACTGCATTTTATCGATGCCAATTTGTATGCACAGAGATACCATGACAAGATCCTGAGGCCCATTATAGTGCCATTCATCCATTGCCATCACCTCATGTTTCAGCATGATAATGCACATCCCCATGTTGCAAGGATCTGTACACAATTCCTGGAAGCTGAAAATATCCCAGTTCTTCCATGGCCTGCATATGGCCTGCATACTCACCAGATATGCCACCCATTGAGCATGTTTGGGATGCTCTGGATCGTCGTGTCCGACAGCGTGTTCCAGTTCCCACCAATATCCAGCAACTTCACACAGGCATTGAAGAGGGGTGGAACAACATTCTACAGGCCACAATCAACAGGCTGATCAGCTATATGCGAAGAAGTCGTGCTGCATGAGTCGCACTACATGAAGCAAATGGTGGTCACACAAGATACTGACTGGTTTTCTGATCCACGTGCCCAACAGGTGAAATCCATAGATGTATCCAATTGTATTTATTTCAATAGACTGAAATGCTTACATGAACTGTAACTCAGTAAAATCTTTGAAATTGCTGAATGTTGTGATTATATTTTGGTTATATATATATATATATATATATATATATATAGACTGAACCAAAATAGAATCACAACATTCATGTAGTGCGACTCATGCAGCACGACTTCTTCGCACATAGCTGATCAGGCTGTTGATTGTGGCCTGTATAATGTTGTTCCACCCCTCTTCAATATATATATATATATATATATATATATATATATATATATATAAATAAATATATATATAAATAAATATATACACTGCACATTTGGAAAGTTTTCAGACCCCTTCCCCTTTTCCACATTTTGTTACGTTACAGCCTTATTCTAAAATTGATTAAATAAAAAAAATCCCCATCAATCTACACACAATACCCCATATTGGCAAAGCAAAAACAGGTTTATAGACATTTTTTGCAAATGTATTCAAATTCAAACCTTATTTACATAAGTATTCAGACCCTTTGCTATGAGACTCAAAATTGAGCTCTGGAACATCTTGTTTCCATTGATCATCCTTAAGATGTTTCTACAACTTGATTGGAGTCCACCTGTGGTAGATTCAATTGATTGGACATGATTTGGAAAGGCACACATCTGTGTATACAAGGTTCCACAGTTGACAGTGCATTTCAGAGAAGAAATCAAGCCATGAGGTCGAAGGAATTGTATGTTGAGCTCCGAGACAGGATTGTGTCGAGCCACAGATCTGGGAAGGGTACCAACACATCTCTGCAGCATTGAAGGTCCCCAAGAACACAGTGGCCATGTAGCCTAGTTGTTAGAGTGTTGGACTAGTAACCGAAAGGTTGCAAGTTCAAATCCCCGAGCTGACAAGGTACAAATCTGTCGTTCTGCCCCTGAACAGGCAGTTAACCCACTGTTCCTAGGCCGTCATTGAAAATAAGAATTTGTTCTTAACTGACTTGCCTAGTAAAATTAAATAAAAAAAAAAAATCACTCTTAAATGGAGGAAGTTTTGAACCACAACAAAACTGAGCAATCGGGTGAGAAGGGCCATGGTCTGGGAGGTGACCAATAACCCAATGGTCACTCTGACAGACTTCTAGAGTTCCTCTGTGGAGATGGGAGAACCTTCCAGAAGGACAACCATCTCTGCAGGACTCCGCCAATCAGAGCTTTATGGTAGAGTGGCCAGATGGAAGACACTCCTCTGTAAAAGGCACATGATAGCCCACTTTGAGTTTTCCAAAAGGCACCTAAAGACTCTCAGGCAATGAGAAACAAGATTCTCTTTGACCTGAATGCCGAGCGTCATGGCTGGAGGAAACTTGGCACCATCCCTACGGTGAAGCATGGTGGTGGCAGTATCATGCTGTGGGGGTGTTTATCAGCTACAGGGACTGGGAGACTAGTCAGGATCGAGGCAAAGATGAACGGAGTAAAGTACAGAGAGATCCTTGATGAAAACCTGCTCCGGAGTGCTCAGGACTTACGACTCGGGCAAAGGTTCACCTTCCAACAGGTCAACAATCCTAAGCACACAGCAGAGACAACGCAAGTTTGGCTTCGGGTCAAGTCTCTGAACGTCCTTGAGTGGCCCAGCCAGACCCCGGACTTGATCCCGATCGACATCTCTAGAGAGACCTGAAAATAGCTGTACAACAACGCTCCCCATCTTAACTGACAGAGCTTGAGAGGATCTGCAGAGAAGAATGGGAGAAACTCCCCAAATACAGGGGTGACAAGCTTGTAGCGTCATACCCAAGAAGACTCGAGGCTGTATTTGCTTCCAAAGGTGCTTCAACAAAGTACTGAGTAAAGGGTCTGAATACTTTTGTAAATGTGATATCTTTTTTGTTGTTGTAATTAATTTGCAAACATTTCTGACAACCTGTTTTTGCTTTTTCATTATGGGGTAAGTGTGTAAATTGATGATGGAAAAAAAAACGATTGAATACATTTTAGAGTAAGGCTGTAACCTAACAACATGTGGAAAATTCAAGGGGTCTGAATACTTTCCAAATGCACTGCGTTATGAACTCAGTCGGCGTCCCAATTTACTGTGGAGATTTAGAATAGTAGATTACACACGGTGCAATTTTGAAATGTAGTTCTACATCAGCAGTCACTCAATTAGCCCATGTCAGCTAAAATGTTTAGAATTGCAACATTTTCATAGCAGAATGTGCAGTATTGCAGGAAATGAACATTAAAACGTATATTATTTTCTCTGTCACGAGTAACATCAAGTAACATCAAAAGCATCCACCATCAACGACACTCACTTCGACTACTTTGGTATTATGAATCCACCTCCTCGGAAAATAAGATTGATAACAGGAATTCTGGATTTTGTTGCTAAAGATTGCAACTTTAACCCGACATCAAACATATCAGCTGGGGTTTCCCTAACCCTAATTATGGGAAGTGGTCCTCTTTGCCCAGTAGAGATGCTACCTATTTTTGTTACTGCTGAGTAAGTCATGAATATGCAACATTGAGAGATCACTGCTGAGAGTTTAATCAGCAGATTCTACTTCCCTAGCTGTCAGAGGGAGGTGTGCCAGAGCTTTGAAGAAGAGGAAGTGGGAGAAGACCAGGGGAGGTAGGATCCGGTGCAATGGAAAGGTAGTGCCAGGGATATTTCTAAGAATATCCTTACAGAGTGGGAAAGCAGATTGAGGGTATAACTTTTTTTTGCTTATCTTTGTAGCTAACCTGGATTTCAGATGCAAATGTTTCTTTATGCTAATTTATATATGTAAATAATACAGACAGAGTAATATGAATGGATGTCATGCTGACTCCTGGTGTAGTTGAATGATGATGGTAAAAAGTATAATTACTTGATAAAACATAACTTGTGTTTAACAAGTGTCATTATATTAATACTTCATTCTATGGCTTCTTTTAAGAGGAAGTTGTGCAATGTGTTATTGATTTTAGTGGCGTGTCCAGCAGATTTTAAATGCGGTTGCCAATATGGGACACAGACCCAGTTCAGGGAGGCCATAACATTTTGAAGCTTAATAGATGCAAGGTGGATTTTTTCTTTCTATATAATGATGATGGTTCAACACATTAAATGCTTCAACTTAGGTTTGGTACATTTCCCTATTAAAATCAACCATGAATCAATTCCAAAAGTCTGGTTACAGTCTTTGCATTCAAGATCGGGATTTTATATAAGGGTATTACCATACAGCAGTAAATCCATTTGAACGAGCAATCCAGAGTGCGAATTATACCGTGGTATACGGGGGTCTGTATTGTGGTCCACCTATGCTTGCACATGCCATACATTTTTTCATGGGCTTTATCGTAAAGACATGCAGTTTAACTGTAAAAAATGTATTACATTTTAATGTGCCATGAACACAATGATGTTTTCATCTGATTGTCAAACAAATAACTTCAAGAAGTTGGTTAAGTGGGTTGCCGGCACCTGTTCGTCTGAGTTCAGCAACCGAACCGTGCACTCGCCATTGGAATGGAAAGGGACTATGACAAACACCAGTTTAATGACATTCAGCTTACAAAGTGGCATGAATTCATGGATGCCAAGCGAAACCAGGCCCCCCCCCCCCCCCCAAAAAAAAAAGTTACAATAAAAAAAGAAACAAACGTACACACAACTCATTTGTGTCTGACAGTGTTTAAACATTTTCCTTTAATTCGCAAGAGGCTGAATCTATTTCACCATCGAAAGCCTCCCGAACAAGACAAACAGCGTAGCCTACGTATCTGATTCTGTCTGGCCCCCCCAAAAAATATGACTTCGAGACCTTGGGACTATGATGGTCCATCTGCGCAAAGCATAGTTCTGAGATACTGAGCACCCAGATCTCAGTAAATTCTACTTTCATAAGAAATGCATTGTGATCATTAGATGAAATATGGTCATCACTGAACAAAGATGAGACAACATTATTGAGTTTTAAGATTTCTGACAGCGTTTTGTTTTTTGCTTGTGTGCCGTTATTGCTGGCTAGCCGATACTGGTGTTTCCCATCTCCGGTCCTCCAGTACCTTCATCAGCACACATTTTTGTTGTAGCCCCAGATGAAAAAACCTGATTCAACTTGTCTAGGGCTTGATGATTAGTTGAGTAGAAACAGGTGTGCTTGTCCGGGGCCATGTACTGTTCGGGGTACACTGGCCAAGACATATTTAGAGGGAGGTGGCAAAGACACTTGTTCTGATTGTTCTGTTTGTATTTGTTCCGGCTTGTGATTGCATTGCAGATACAAGTTCAAATGGGTTTTTGCAGATAGAACTTTCTAGTTTTCATTTTCTTTCACCTGAAATTTGCTTAAAACAAATCTAACATCGCAGACATATGAAGAACAATTATAAGTGACTAACACATTTTTTTTTACAAAAATGTCAGACAAAAACTTAGAGTCCCAAGGTCTCCACATGTCATACTCTTTTTGACCAGACAGCATCAGACACATCGGTTACACATACAGTACTAAGACAGTGGGGCGCTCATCTAAGCAAACTTTCCTTCCAGAGATACCTCTCTCACGCAAGGCTGTCATTGGACCGAGTGCTCTTGGTTTCACCAAGGACCACCTTTCCCATCAGCCATCAGTTCGTTAGATAACATGAATACATGACTGGGGGGCTAATTCAATCAGTATGAAAGCACAGTGCGGAGGGATGTCACAGCTGCCCTTGACGACCCATGGCACATCATAAATAGAAAATGCCCCAAGTTTATTTTCATATTCTACTACTGTTCCCTGGCTACAAGATGACCGACCTTCAGCGACGACAACAAGAGACAACTAAATGACTAAGATCCTCTACACACATCTTTGTACGTGTTCTTTGGTGGTGAATACTAAGTGGAAACTCCATGTAAATTCATGGACGTTTTGTGAATCAAGAATAAGGTCTTCTTATTCGTGACAAAACGACACAACAGACTATGTCACTGAGCCTTACTTTGAGTCTATTTCTGCCTAGCTTTTGGTGTATTAACTCAAGGTCACCTGTGTCACGCTCTCATGTTGACTCATTTATCCATTTCAAGCCTGCTGTTCCCCTATATTGGTGTACAGAATCCTATCAAGGCAGTCTATAGTGCTGGCAGGCTTTTTAATTCTGTTCAATTGGAACTGGTGTTTGCTGAGATGCCCGGTAAATTCAGTTTGATTTAAGCACAATATACTTTTATTAGAGATGGTGGAGGTGTAAAGAATGGAGAGATCGAGGGATAAAGGTGGCCCACAGGGACACCCAGGAGACCAAATTGGGCCAGAAAATGCTTAATGGGAGATAAATTCCCCTGTAGAAAGCCATAACATACACAAGGTAATAGCACATAACTGTCCACTGCCTTTCCACAAGTATTTCACAATTCACCTTCCATGTTAACACCTGAATGCCTATGAGTGTAACCGAGGTAGTTTGGTGAACCACGCTTGCATGATAGGTAATATTTTAAGGAGACCAGAAGTCTTGCGTTAGCTCCCAGAGCAAATGCCTAGGCTTTAGCTCAGAGGGCTAAATCTTACACAATCTTGTGTCATGCAAGAGACCCAGGTTCCAACCCCAGTCTGTCACACTGGGCTAAATATATACCGGAACAACCCCCTCTGTCACTCAAAGTGTAGCTGGTCCAATAAGGTTACCCTTCTAAAATAAGTTTGGTAACCAATACCAATATGTAGGGAATGACATGGTGGCCTATTTTTGATCCTGTGTGAACCACATTTGTATGATGGAAGGTTTCAATGAGTCTGTTTGTCAGTCTGTAGCCTTTATAGAAGAATTTGAAAGGTTAAGCTTTCGCTCACACTATCTCTCTGGAATGACAACTAAGGAAGTGAATCACTGTTGTTTGGGCTTGTGGTAACAGAGCGGTATTTGTCTGGCGTGCACTTGATTCTACTCGTTCACAACGACACAGCAATGCACAGATAGTGATAGGAACTAAGTTGAGTTAGTTGATTTTCTGACCTATTGATTGGTTAGGGCCCTTGATCTATACCAGTCAGAGTCACCTACAGTGCCTATAGAATGTCTACACCCCCCTTGGATTTCTTCACATTTTATTGTGTTACAAAGTGGGATTAAAATGTGTTTAATTGTCAGGTTTGTCAACAATCTTCACAAAATACTCTGTAAAGTCAAAGTGGAAGAAAAATTCAATAAAACACTAGCACTTGATTATATGAGTCAATACACGTTAGAAACACCTTTGGCAGTGATTACATCTGTGAGACTTCTTGGGTAAGTCTCAAAAGAGCTTTGCACGCCTGTATTGTGCAACATTTGCCCATTATACCTTTTTAAATGATTCAAGCTCTGTCAAGGTGTTGGGGACCATGGCTTGACAGAAATATTCAAGTCTTGCCATAGATTTTCAAGCCAAAACTGTAAATCAAAACTGTAACTTGGCCACTCAGAAACATTCACTATCTATTTGGTAAGCAACTCCTGTGTATATTTTGACTTGTTTGTAGGTTATTGTCCTGCTGAAAGGTAAATTCCTCTCCCAGTGTCTGGTGTAAAGCAGACAGAAGCAGGTTTTCCTGTAGGATTTTTCCCATGCTTAACTCCATCCAGTTTATTTTCATCCTGAAAAACTCCCCAGTCTTTGCCGATGTCAATAATACCCATACCATGATGCAGCCACCACTATGCTTCAAAATAAGGAGTCAGTTACTCAGTGATGTGTAAGGCTTTGCATTGAGGCCAAAAAGTGCATTCATTTGCTGTGTTTTTTTTCTTCAGTATTTCTTTAGTGCCTTTTTGCACCTTTTTGCATATTCTGTATATTTCCATTCTTATTTTCACTCTGTCATTTAGGTCATTATTTTGGAGTTACTTGTTGATCCATCCTAAGTATACTGCCATCACAACCATTTAAATCCCCAATGGCCTCATGGTGACATCCCTAAGCAGTTTTTTCCCTGTCCTGGAGCTCAGTTAAAAAGGACGACTGCATCTTTGAGGTGTCTAGGTGGTTTAATACATCATCCACAGCATAACTATTATCTTGACCATGCTTAGCCCCCTAAGGTTGATGTCCATGACCCTGTGGAAATCAAATTAGCATAATATAAAAAACTACCATAAAAATCCATAAATTTAAGCTAGAGATCTGTTTTTTTCTGCATTCGATGAGTCTCAATCCACCGCATCGGCCTATGTAACACTTCCGCATCTGTGGTGAATGGTGATAGAGCTAGGGTGGTGTTTGTCAGACAATGAGACATCCTGAAAATCGGTCATGAATCGTCTGTAGTGTCCAAACGGTGTCCATTCTCTGTTTTGCTCTACTACACCCACAAGCACATTGGGACTCGTCTGAAGGAGGTACAGCCGATCTGCCAACTTCTGTCTGTACTGAGTCCGAACAGTTTGGGCTACACACTAATGTGGCCCCTCTGTGGAAAGGTGACACTCTTACGGACACGTACAGTACCATTCAAAAGTTTGGGATCACTTAGAAATGTCCTTGTTTTGGAAAGAAAAGCAAAAAAATGTGTCCATTAAAATAACATCAAATTGATAATAAATATAGTGTAGACATTGTTAATGTTGTAAATGACTATTGTAGCTAGAAACGGCTGATTTTTAACGGAACATCTACATAGGCATACAGGGGCCCATTGTCAGCAACCATCACGCCTGTGGTCCAATGGCACGTTGTGTTAGCTACTGAAGGTACCATGTTCATCTGTACAAACAATAGTACGCAAGTATAAACACCATGGGACCGACCACGCAGCCGTCATACCGCTCAGGAAGGGGGACACGTTCTGTTTCCTATAGATGAATGTACTTTGGTGTCGAAAACAGCAAATCAATCCCAGAACAACAGCAAAGGACCTTGTGGAGATACTTGAGGGAACAGGTACAAAATGATCTATATCCACAGTAAAACGAGTCCTATATCGACAACCTGAAAGAACGCTCAGCAAGGAAGAAGCTACTGCTCCAAAGCCGGCATAAAATAGCCAGACTACGGTTTGCAACTGCACATGAGGACAAAGATCGTACTTTTTGGAAAAATGGTCTGGTCTGAGGAAACGAAAATAGAACTGTTTGGCCATAATGATCATTGTTATGTTTGGATGAAAAAGGGGGAGGCTTACAAGCCGAAGAACACCATCCCAACCGTGAAGCACGGGGGTGGCAGCATCATGTTGTGGGGGGTGAATTGCTGCAGGAAGGACTGGTGCACTACACAAAATAGATGGCATCATGAGGTAGGAAAATTATCCGGATATATTGAAGCAACATCTCAAGACATCAGTCAGGAAGTTAAAGCTTGGTCGCAAATGGCTCTTCCAAATGGACAATGACCCCAAGCATACTTCCAAAGTTGAGGCTAAATGGCTTAAGGACAACAAGTCAAGGAATTGGAGTGGCCACCACAAATCCCTGACCTCAATCCCATAGAAAACATATGGGAAGAACTGAAAAAGTGTGTGCGAGCAAGGAGGCATACAAACCTGACTCATGCACCAGCTCTGTCAGGAGAAATGGGCCAAATTTACCCAACTTATTGTGGGAAGCCTGCGGAAGGCTACCCGACATGTTTGACCCAAGTTAAACAATGTAAAGGCAATGCTACCAAATACTAATTGAGTGTATGTAAACTTCTGACCCACTGGGAATGTGATGAAAGAAATAAAAGCCGAAATAAATAATTCTCGATTATTATTCTGCCATTTCCCATTTTCAAAATAAAGTGGTGATCCTAACTGACCTAAAACAGGGATTTTTTTTGCCAGGATTAAATGTCACAAATTGTGAAAAACTGAGTTTAAATGTATTTGGCTAAGGTGTATGTAAACTTCCGACTTCAACTGTATGCCTAAGTGTACTCCCTTCCTTTGATGGTGTATGGTTGCTGTATTTGTCAATCAGACCTAGTGAGGGAGTGCTTGTCATTGAAACACAGACCTGGGGATCTGTTCTACAGATTCCTCGTTGTTAATCATATCCATTCTGTAGGGCAATACTTAACTAACCGGAGATCACCATCTAGAGCAACAGCTCTAACTCACCCAACACTGCACCACCTCTCCATTGACCCACCCACCCATTAATCTGATATCAGATCATGTCTTGTGATGGAGACCCTGTCTGGCACTATATAACTGTTCTATCTCCCTGCCCACACTGTCAGAGTGGAAGCTTTATGATCTTTTCTGTGAAATATGTTTAATATGGTTACACCTGCTGTGTAGGAAGGAAGTCAGCAAATCTCTGAGCTTCACACCCTGTTGGAAGTGATATCACTCAAATTACGTCTTCAGACACAGTTGTCTGCGATAGAACATGAATGGAAAGCCAAGAAATAGCTCATTAATGGTTTACTTTATGAATGCATCTATCTGATAATTTGAGATTTCTATCAATAGTTGGAAACATTTGTGTAATGACTTCTTTCATTTTCTTAAACATAACTTATAGCAATACAGTATACACACACACACACACACATACAGAGACACACACACCCCACTCACATGCACATGCACATGCACACACACACACACACACACACACACACCCCACTCACATGCACACACACACACACCACTCAAGCACACACACACAAGCACAGACACACACCCCACTCACATGCACACACACAGATACACACACACGCCACACACAAGGTCGATGCATATTGACATGCTTAATTAATGGTTCCCAAGCTGTTCATTGCATCCCGTGTTTAAAATCGGCCAATAGCGTTCCATTTTTGGGTGCTACACATGGTAATTATCCTGTCTTGCGGTTGGGATAAGGATCTGGTAGTGTTTCTGTTTGGAGTGACAGAGCGAAGCATCTTGCTGGTGAGTAATGACTTTCTAATGGCAACATTAGCCCACTGAATGGACAAAGAAGTGCTTAACGTCTCCTATGATTAAGGCCGGCGAGCCGTGATGTCAGAGTTCAGTCGCTCCATTTGATTGGTGGAATTACTCGATTCGCATGTGGAGATTAGGGTTGCGAAATGGGCGGGAGGGTCAAAGTTAATCAAAGAAGGGTTCTGGTATTAACCTCCATTGACTCAATCCATAGGCATCATCTTGATTCTAATCTAATACATGATTAAGATTCTAGTAATGCATTTTGCAATTCTGAACCTTTGATGGAAAAATGGCCATTGGGATCATGCTAGACACTTTGATCTTGTAGTCTTTTTCTTTGTTGAGCAGTGTAATTCTCATAGTTGTGATATCCTCCCAAAACCTGAGAAAAAAACATCTATACCCATAAACCCCTGGCTTATAGTTCCTGTCAAAAACTGATTCGCTCTGCCTACACTGTTGCTTGTGTAACTTACGACTAACACACTGAGTTTGTTGACTAATTACTCCTTGACAACCCAATTAGTAGTGACAGATACAGTACATATTGCTGCTAAAATAACTTGCTTAGGGGTAGAATGACGAATGACCTATCTCAATCACCTACAGTAGTTATTGTGTTTGAGAGGAGCAGAGCTGGGTTTAAACACTAAATCTTTTAAATTCTTTGAACGTTTGCTTTAGCCTGCCTGTAGCACCAGGTGGGCAGGTTTTGGACTTGTTGGACCTTTCTATTGACAGTACTATTCTCCATTGCAACAGACGAGCTCATTCACAGTTTAAGTATATGAAAGGATTTAGAATACTATTGAACCCAGGTCTGGAAGCGAGGCAGAATGCATTCTCCAGGGTGACCTGATGTTGAGGGTCACCATGTTGTTGCGAACTAAGACATTTCAGGCAACAGCCTTCCTTTGATTGATCGGGCAAGTCTAGATTTATATGTTGAGTCATCCATCACTGTGGCCCACCAATAAATTCCTATTTTCGGCCGGCCTGACAGAAACTGCTCAGTTTGTCACCAACCTTGAGATGTAGTTTTACAGCTCCTGTTATCTCACCACCGACGAAAGGTAAATTATTCTTATGAAGCCTTAACTATTGATTGCTGCATGCGCTAGCTCCTGAGACGGCTCGGCTTATCTATCCCACCTCACTGTCTGATTGGCATTTTAATTACATATTTTCACTTCCTCGTTCCTTCCTTCACCCTTCAGACAGTATCTCTCGGACATATCCCTCGACACTTGCTCAACCTGCGATAACGCTTCATACAAATGGCCCCACATTAGCCATAAGCTGTGGACTTGTAAATGTACACAGGAGCAAATAATACATACATTATCACTGTGGGCTTATACATGTTGAACAAGTTTGACGATAGAGCCAGCTAGGTTGTGTTATGACTGAGAGAGAGAGGAGTGCACAGATTGAAATGTGGAGTTTATTACCATATTGTGTTGAGTATTCGGCTGCGCGTTCTCCAGGGGGTTGTCTGTTATGGGGAGGTTGAAGTTGTGCTCGAGTCATAAGAGAGCTACAGTGGAGTACGGAGAAGCTCGGCAGCGTGGAACAAGCGGAATTTACGACAGGATATCACCGGAGGCTCATCATTTTAAAGAGCTTTTTCCTGTATTTTTGTAGTTAAATCGTTTTGAATGATTTAATGGCCGTGCAACCCCAAGGAATGTCCCTGTTTAAAGTTGTATTTAAGCCACGCAAACACTTACCACTACCTGTTCTTACATTACTACCTTGAGCGATTGTGAAACGAGACACCAGTTCAGTTTGATGGATTTATGTTTTAGGCTGAAGAAATGTACAACCGCAAGTGGTTCCTGAATTATTCATGATATGCATTAACATGAAAGGACCTAAAGCTTATATTGATGTTATGATTCCGTTTCAATTTGTGACGAGTCATGTTAAAGCAGGCATACTCTATTAAGTAGGATAAAGGGAGGTAAAGTTAGCAATCATTTAGTATGGCTCAGCTATGATTTTTAATGTTTGCTTTAGTCTGCCTATAGCGCCTGGTGGGTGGGTTTAACCTTGTTGGCCCTTTCTACAAGAATGGCCATGAAGACCGTTGATATTTCAATTGTGTAAATATTCCATAATAAATAATACATTGGTAAGTGAATGCATTTATTATGTTAAGATAGGTCATAAGAAACCTCAGGACGCCAAATATCATTTGTAATCAGTCAGAAACTGTATCGATTGATCCAGAAGAGCATAGACTATAAATACAAAAATAAGACTAAGAGTGTATTTTCTGACCATAAGACTATAGTTGCCTGCCCAGCTGGCCCATCCAAACTACACCTAAACTACTGCATATTGAAACTAATTTCACACATGTAACAATAATAAAAGCTGTGGATTGAAGACCAGACTAAATTGACAATAGTCTGATGGGTGACAATATTATCAGTTGTCAAATTGAGAATAAAGAGACCAGTGCAGGGTGCATTGACAAAGAAAGCAATAAAATAGCACTTCTTCAATAGCATCCTACAGAGGTCCATGCAGGCCAGACGTTTTGATTGCTATACCCTATAAGAAGGAGCAGATTCACAGGTTTCTAGTGAGCCTGTTTTCGCCAAACAACTCTACAAATTGTGCAGATGGTCTCTGTTTCAACATGTAACTCTTTACTACAATAACCATGGTGAGTTATTCCTGTGAGTAGGCTACTCGTGACAATCAGCAATAAAACAATCATCTGTTCCATTTTCTTTTGTTATAGTCCATGATATTGTTACTGCACAATACACGTGTTGACTGTGGTAGGGCAGGACCTGTGATGTCTGCTAAATAAACAGGTTGATTTCATTGGCATGGCACAGCCATAGATTGGCATGGCCCAATCATGGCCTCGGATACTAAGCACAGATAAATACAACTCAAAACATGCGATTCTGTTCTTTTGAAATAAATGGTCTTGTATCGTGTTTGTTATGACCTTCCTAAACATCATTTTACAGGATGTGTGATTGTGTATAGTAACACCAGAAAGGTAGAGACCATCATGAGGACGAATGTAATTGTTTATTAGCACTTTTAAAAGGCATGTCCCCTTTGCCCTTGACTTTTCCCAAATAAGTCTATGTGGCACGCTGTCCTTGAAAGAATCTTAACATCGCAACTTGAATTTCTTAATATCACAAATAGAACTGGTGGTGTAACCTGTTTTATGAGGGAATATCGTTTTTTTGAATGGGTTTCCCTGTTGCCCCTCCTTTTTGACAGTAGGGCCTGTTCCACTTCTTCCAATAGTTTTAAGTGCCGTGCCCAGTTGATAATCACCCCGACAATTACCTCGAAATTGAGCCCAAACTATACCCAAAACAAATCGCACAATAAAACAACAGATGAAATACATGTAAATCTGATGGAGGAGAAAGCGGGAGAAGGGGTGAGTTGATGAGTGAGGGGAAACGAAAGATGCATCATTATTTAATCACCAAATTGTGAATGAAGCACAGGGCGGGCTATTGTATTCATCTAAACTCGGCAGAAAAAGAAACGTCCTCTCACTGTCAACTGCGTTTATTTTCAGCAAGCTTTAACATGTGTAAATATTTGTATGAACATAACAAGATTCAACAACTGAGACATACACTGAACAAGTTCCACAGACATGTGACCAACAGAAATGTAATAATGTGTCATGGAACAAGGGGGGGTAAAAAAAAAGTAAGTCAGTATCTGATGTGGCCACCAGCTGCATTAAGTACTGCAGTAAATCTCCTCCACATGAACTGCACCAGATGTGCCAGTTCTTGCTGTGAGATGTTACCCTACTCTTCCAGCAAGGCATCTGCAAGTTCACAGACATTTCTGACATTTTTGTGCACATAGACGACGTTGTTGCAGGTGATGTCTGGTGAGGACCTGCTTTACAACAGGCCTACAAGCCCTGTTATAGCCTCTCTCAGCCTATTGCAGACAGTCTGAGCACTGACAGAGGGATTGTGCGTTCCTGGTGTAACTCGGGCAGTTGTTGTTGCCATCCTGTACCTGTCCCGCAGATGTGATGTTCGGATGTACCGATCCTGTGCAGGCGTTGTTACAAGTGGTCTGCAACTGCGAGGATGATCAGCTGTCCGTCCTGTCTCCCTGTAGCGCTGTCTTAGGCGTCTCACAGTACGGACATTGCAATTTATTGCCCTGGCCACATCTGCAGTCCTCATGCCTCCTTGCAGGGACCCTGGGCATCTTTCTTTTGGTGTTTTTCAGAGTTAGTAGAAAGGCCTCATTAGTCTCCTACATTTTCAGAACTGTGACCTTAATTGCCGTCTGTACCGTCTGTAAGCTGTTAGTGTCTTAACGACGTTCCACAGGTGCATGTTCATGAATTGTTTATGGTTCATTGAACAAGCATGGGAAACAGTGTTTAAACCCTTTAAAATGAAGATTTGTGAAGTTATTTGGATTTTTACGAATTATCTTTGAAAGACAGTGTCCTGAAAAAGGGATGTTTATTTTTTTTTTTGCTGAGTTTATTTTTTAATCTCAAAACAGGTGTACCCTATATCAGTCCACCAAATCCAACTAGTTGTATTAACTACTCTAGGCCTACTTGGAGTAGGCTACACAGTGAGAGCATGCGTCATTTACAATGACAAGGCCAAGACCAATGGCTGCACTTGCTGTGTTAGCGTTGCTACAAGATCTGAATGAAAATGACTCAGATGACAGGGAAGAAATGAATCATGACATCTCTGATGAGTATTATTCTGATTCATGCTAAACGGCTTCCCATATCTGGGAAAGGATCCGTCTCAGGCAGCAGGTGAGCGAGTGTCGGGATAATGTTTTGAATCACTGTGTTCTACAACATGCTCAACTTGGCTGCTATCAACGCACACCTGTTGTTCAAGCAGTGCATGAACAACACCATGAGCAGGAGACACTTCATCATGAGTCTGGCAAACGGGCTACGTGACAGACATATGACGGCCAAGGCAGCAGGAAAGATTCCAGGCGAGCCTTTGCTCGAGCCAAGTTGCACACAGCTCGGGTGGAGGAGAAACTGCCGGGTGGGGTGATACACTCGGAACAGAAGCCATGACACCTGTTTCACCTGCTAGCGACCTGTTTGTGAGAGGTGTCACAATCAAGTGAAAGTGAGGAGGATTTGTGGTGACTGCAAGGACAAGGTATAACAGCTAAACGAGATCCAACTGGAAGCACGAGCGCGGCCACAATTAATGTGTCCAATAACTGACGATAATAGACTAGCTTTGACTGCTGTCATATCAACACTTACATTCATCATAATGCCATTATTGCTTTTGTTCTGATTTTCACTATTCCCAATCACGCTTGGCTCTTATATTGATGTTTAGGCTACTGGTACAGTTTCGCTGATATTCTTTTCATTGTATATTGGGTATTTTTTTGTACTTTGTCGTTATAAAAAAAAAAAAAATGTTTTTACCGTGTTCCAATGGACATGCTTTTTGTGTCATAGTTGTAACAAAGGCACTCTACGAATAAAATCGTTTTTACACTTGAAGTTCTGTGTTACTGGTGTTTTTTTTGTGTTTTTTTTTCACCATACAGACAACAACATAAACAATCAAAATGTAATGTTCTTTCAAATATTTGCATTTCTTTATTCTCATGTTACATGACATCTTCATTAACACAAACAAATGACATTGGCAAGAATGTCCCATGAGGCCAGGCTTGTCAAGTTATATGGATTCATTAGACTGGTGGCTTTTGGGAGTCCTTTCATCCTCAAAGCGCCATGACATAATTGAAATGTCCTTTTTTTTTAAAGTGACATGTTTTAATACTAGGGCTGGGTTCTGGTATGGACTGAGCGTAGGGGCCCCGGGGCCATAGAGATCCAATAAATCCATGAGATTACATTAGTTTGACATGTGAAGTTATACAAATCGCGAAACTCAGTTCGAGCATAATCACACAATTGCCATACATTGCGTGCTGCACTCTCTATCCTTGCCAGTGGGTTTTTGAAAGCTATAGTGTGGTCATGAATACAAGTATTCAACTTTACGCCATGGAATAACTTTGTCAGTGTCCCTAGCTGGTTTAATGATATCTCTTCCAAATATCCATGGCTCAGTCCAGCACAGAAATGTATTGAGCATAATTTGTTGACCTCACTACCCGGCTAAAGTAAATTTGAGTATAGCAAAGCTAAAGCACCTTTAAACAGGGGGAAATATCATAATTTACTCATCTCAATCCCCTCATTGTGTCTTGTAATGTGTTTAATTTGGACAAAATGCGGGGTTGGGAAATTGTCTGTGTTCATTATGCCGAATTAGACTGATGGGAAATAGAAGGCTAAATTAGCTGACAAAACCATCCAGTTTAGCGATGTGGCTAGTCCGATCACTGGAGCACGACTCTGTTGCAGCACATGCCTATGGCAGCACATCAAAACGGACATGAATTAATGATTGACAAGGTGACTCGGCCCTGTAGCTGTTCACCCATTAAATATGCACTAAGGTTATTGCCAGGTTTTTAATTTTCACATTTTCACCCTCAATTTGCCACATTGTCATTGACAGCTCCATCCCTTAACATCCAAACAACCAAACGCTTTTGTCATTCATGAGCATTGCTTTAGGCATGATAGATTTTTTTTCCCAGCAATGCTCTACAACATATTGTAAACAACCCCTGTGGCTCCTGATGATTTCAGGAGTATGTTATGAGCTTAAACAAATCATACTTATGGGTATTATTATTATTGCCTGTATAATATCCATTGTTTATCCATCTCTGTTGGTATACACATTGTATATGCTGTTAAACCCGAATACAGCGTTGTATATTCACTCTGGCAAGCAAAGCAAACAGCACTATTGTTATTTCCCGAGAGCATTCTGAGTGGTTTCTCACTCATGAGTGCTCACAGATAAGACCTCTGTTCCATTGTAACTGCAGTCAATATGTACGAGAGGGGAAGGAATGCCATTTTAAAGAACATGAACAAATACATTGAATTTCTTCACTCGCTTTAGTGTACCTGCCTCAGCCTTGATTTTCAAAGAGCGTGCGGCTTTTCAACAAAGGTCAAAATCAAAGATGTTAGCCTGTTAGATACTTTCTGTGGAAAATGGTTTGCTTATGACGTGAGGCAAAAAGAAAAGATAGAGAAAAAAATGTCAGCATTTATAACAATGCCATGAACACAGAGATTGGGAAAATCCACACCAGTCTTCACCCCAGTGCAATCGTCCTGTCAGGCGGTACTTCTCAATGAGTGTGGTCAGGCTATTTATTTCCATCCCTCAAGGGCCAAAGTACTGATGGTTTTCTTTCTCCCTGGAAGTTTAATTGATCAATTAATGCAATTGATTGGTCAGATAGTTCACTAACTGGGAAAATAAGTAACAAATGAAAGACTGAAAACGAGCTAATGTGGTCTTTTAACGTGATTGAATAACCTTGATCTATATATGCAGTCTGTATACCCATAAAAAAACATACAAATGATTTGACATTCCTCTGAAATCTACTACAGTACTACATAAAGTCATCTCAAAGCAGAATTAACAAGGATGTTGCATTAGGCCTACATTGTGTTCAAGTTCTCTCCCCTCATTTCTAACTTTCTGACATGATAAATAGCCTAGGGGAGACTTCTTATCTTAACACTGTTATCTAGGGCGGCAGGTAGCCTCGAGGTTAAAGCGTTGGGCAGAAAAGGTCGCTGGTTCAAATACCGGAGCCGACAAGGTGAACATTCTTCCGATGTGCTCTTGAGCAAGGCACTTAACCCTAATTACACCCGGGGCGCATTACAAAGGATACCACGACCCACACTCCCTGCGAGTGTCTCAGGAGTAGTTGGGATATGCAAAAAACACATTACAATTACAGGACAAATATAACAGGACAAATGTGTGTAACAGGACAAATATAAACACCCCCCAAATTACTATCTTTTCTTCCCTCTCTTTAATCACCTTTGGTAGATTTCTATTGCCGAAAATATGTTTTGAAAGTCAAATTTTCACGTGGAGCCATGCAAACATTTTATCTCATCGCCTTACTAATAGGTGATCATGTGTTGAGCGTCTTGTGAGCGTGTCCGTTTGTCTGCTCGTGTGGTAATTGGGCAGTCAGCTCTACTTACTACAATATGGTGATAGGAATCTCCCATCCCTCTCCTCTCTGTTGCATTTTACTATTAAAGAAAGGATGGACAGACTCACCAAAAGCCAAAAGTCAGTCATGACTTCTGCTAAAAGGTAACTATGTCAGTCTAGAGTCTCTAGACAGAGGTCAAAGGTCGAAGTGGAAATAGGACAGTTTGTCCCTCTGTCAACCTTTGATGCCTGTCTAGGAGCAGCTTCCAATGGATAGAAACTTGACTCTTTCAAACCCTGATCTGTTTTACCTGTCCTTGTGATTGTCTCCACCTCCTCCAGGTGTCGCTTATTTTCCCCAATGTATTTATCCCTGTGTTTCCTGTCTCTCTGTGCCAGTTCGTATTGTATGTTCCAACTCGCTTTCAATTTCGGGAGTACGAAAAACTCGACCCTCACCCATTCCTGAATACTGCTTTTTTTGAATGTCACTGATTGGTTAGAGTTTCCACACAACAAGTGTCCTTGGTTTGAATCAGTCCCTGATTGGAGGATAAGAATTAAAAATGTGCTGTAGAGGTATAATTATGGATGTAATCAACTCTAAAATCCCGAGTTCACCACACATTGTGATTGTTCTACAAATAACTCAATATGTTCAAACGGATGTTATGTTTGTTTTGCTTTGCTTCCTCTATTGAAAATCTAATGACATGGGTCCTTCAGGTTTGACCTTGAAAACATCTGACCTACAGCACTGAGAATAGCCTATGTGGACAATACATCTGAAGGGTTATGAATCACGTATGTCTTTCTTATACATTGATTAGATTCACTCAGAGAAAATACAGATCCATAAAAAAGGTGACGACGGACAGGCAATCTGTATTTTTTTCTGCCACACTTTGGACAGACAGAATGGGTCCGAGCAGAATGCATTGAGTAAGGGTAGTTTCAGTACACAAGTCGGAACGAGTTAAATCTTCTGGCGATGAATCCTGAAATAGCATCTGTCAACCAATAAGAGCTCGAATGACAAATCATCAACGCACACCACCAAGCGCACTCAGTAGACAACTATCCATCGAAATATGTGTTGTGTTTAAACTGGCCTCATCTCCATCCTACCTTGTCATAACATCCTATTTTCTGCAACAACAAGCCCTCTCTGAAAGATATTTCAATGTTTATGATTCAGCCATTGAAAACGAAGTGTTTTCTATTTGGAGAGCCTGTAATTATCTTCTTCCTCTACATGTGAGTCTGGGCTTTGCGCCACAGTGCAGATTGTAGGGGGTTACAGACTAGCAGAACATACTCTTTCATTCACTCACTCACTCACTCACTCACTCACTCACTCACTCACTCACTCACTCTGAGAGTCTCTATCTCAGCTTCTAGTGAGGTTAAATGGAGAGAGGTATGCCACACAAAGTAATGACAATTTGTTTTGCACCTATAATAATTAGTCTGTTAAAATGGAACGAGATGAACGTGTCTCGGGAAATGTTGAATTCATTAAATTGCAAATTGAAATCATGCCGGAGTGCTGAGAACAACCTTTCGTAGAAAAAAACACCTCTCTGTTTTTCTGTTACGGCTGTGACAATTCAACGTTTATTTATTCACTTGTGTATTACTGCAAATTACTAAGTAATCAAGTTATACCAAAGTGGGGGGAGCCAGAGGTGGAGCGGGGTCTGTCACGCCCTGACCTTAGAGAGCCTTTTTAGGTCTCTATTTGGTTTTTATGTCTCTAAATCACAGGGTGTGATTTGGGTGGGCATTCTATGTGTTGTATTTCGTTGTTTGGCCAAGTGTGATTCCCAATCAGAGGCAGCTGTCTATCGTTGTCTCTGATTGGTATTCATACTTAGGTAGCCTTTTTTTGCTGTGGGATCTTGTCCTTGTATTGTTGCTGTTGAGGCCTACAAGGCTGTACGTTTCGTTGGTTCTCTCTTTCTTGTTTTTTTCTGGTTATCATTAAAGAACATGATTAACCTACCCCACGCTGCATCTTGGTCCACTTCTTCAGACGATCGTTACCGAAGATCCCACCACAAAAAACCAAGCAGCGTTTTCTGGGGGAGTGGACATGGGAGGAGATACTGGAAGGCAAGGGACCCAGGGCGCAGGCTTGAGAATATCGCCACCCTAAGGAGGAAATGGAAGCAGCAAAAGCGGAACGGCAAAGATACGAGGAGTTGGCGCGAGAGGCAGCCCCAAAAATTTGTTGGGGGGGACACATGGGGAGATTGGCGGAGTCAGGTTATAGACCTAAGCCAACTCCCCGTGCTTACCGTGGGGAGAGTGTGACTAGTCAGGCACCATGTTATGAGGCTCTGCGCAGTCTGTCTCCGGTGCGCATGCACAGCCCGGTGCGCTCGCATTTGTCGAGCTAGAGTGGACATTCAGCCAGGACGGATGGTGCCGGCTCAGCGCATCTGGCCTCCAGTGCGTCTCGACGGTCCAGGATATCCTCCGCCGGCTTTGCGCACTGTGTCTCCTGTGCGTCTCCACAGCCCTCTACGTCCTGTGCCAGCGCCCCGCAGTTGCCGGGCTAGGGTGAGCATCCAGCCAGGAAGGGTGGTACCAGCTCTACGCTCTAGACCTCCAGTACGCCTCCTCGGCTCAGTATATCCGGCGCCGGCTCTACGTAGTGTTTCCGGTGTGCTTTCACAGCCCAGTGCGTCCTGTGCCAACGCCCCGCAGTTGCCGGGCTAGAGTAAGCATCCAGCCAGGACGGGTTGTGCCAGCTCTGTGCTCCAGACCTCCAGTGCGTGTCCACGGCCCAGTATATCCTGTGCCAGCTCCATGTACCCAGCCTCCAGTGATGAACCACGGCACGAAGCCTCCAGGGATGATCCATGGCACAGAGCCTCCAGGGATGATCCATGGCACAGAGCCTCCATTGACGGTCTCCGGTCCAGAGCCTGCAGCGACGGTACCCCAGTCCGGAGCCTCCAGCGAGGGTCCCCCGGTCCAGAGCCTGCAGCGAGGGTCCCCAGTCCGGGGCCTGCAGCGAGGGTCCCCAGTCCGGGGCCTGCAGCGTGGGTCCCCAGTCCGGGGCCTGCAGCGAGGGTCCCCAGTCCGGGGCCTGCAAAGAGGGTCCCCAGTCCGGGGCCTGCAGCGAGGGTCCCCAGTCCTGGGCCTGCAGCGAGGGTCCCCAGTCCGGGGCCTGCAGCGAGGGTCCCCAGTCCTGGGCCTGCAGAGAGGGTCCCCAGTCCTGGGCCTGCAGAGAGGGTCCCCGCACCAGAGGTGCCACCAAAGTGGGGGGAGCCAGATGTGGAGCGGGGTCTGTGTCTCGCACCGGAGCCGCCACCGAGGACAGATGCCCACCCGGACCCTCCCCTATAGGTTCAGGTTTTGCGTTGTCTCTGATTGGAAATCATACTTAGGTAGCCTTTTTTTCCCACCTATGTTGTGGGATCTTGTCCTTTCATTGTTGCTGTTGAGCCCTACAAGGCCATATGTTTCGCTGGTTCTCTCTTTCTTGTTTTTTTCTGGTTATCATTAAAGAACATGATTAACCTACCCCACGCTGCATCTTGGTCCACTTCCTCAGACGGTCGTTACAAAACCAATTATAGATGCCATCCGTAGAGTTTTGGCATCTATAAAGAGAACAATTTAGATTCAGGTTTTGACATCAAAAAAGTTTTCCTTTAGAATCATCTTAAAATATTATTACAGTATGACTCCCTATTCCTCCACACAGAACATAAAGTATATCAGACATTATGAATCAGTTTGACAAGCTTTTTTGTCAGATGCAACTGCTGCATTGTAAATAATGGTTTGCTATATGCGTAATGAGAAGTGGATGAGGCTGGCAGTCAGAACGCCGGGCAGCGTCTCACGTAGAGATTTCAAACCCTGTGTTCTCATCCTAAGGCTGCCTGTCGCTTTTGGAACAGTGGGATACTACATCAAACAGCCTTCGCTGGAACAGCACACACACAGAGAGAGAGAGAGAGAGAGCGAGAGAGTGAGAGAGAGCGAGAGAGAGAGAGGTGCAGAAATGGAGGGAGGGGGTAGGAGAGAGAGGGAGAGCGATGGAGGGAGATAGGAGAGAAAGAGGAAGGCAGAGAGAAAGGTGGGGAGAGAGAAGGGCAATGAGACGACGAGGGAGTGAAAAAAGGTAAGGAAAAGATAGGAAGGGAAGGGAGGGGGCTGAAAAAAGACAGCTGCAGAGACAAAGAATAGATGGAGGAGGAACGTATCTAGAAAGAGGAGGGTGGGGAAGAACAAAGACCGTGGAGGCAGGAGAGAGAGAGGAAAAGAACAAGTGAGAGTTAGAGGCGGTAGGTGACCTGCACAGCAGAATGTACATGGTCAGAGAGCTTGAACTGGGAGTCTCTACAAATGCCTGTGAACACAAGCTGAGTGCCGTGTAATCAGAGTGGCAGACATGATGAATAATTCACAAGTTGCTCTGCTGTGGTCTAGATGCTTCTCACTGACACCTATTCTGTCATGCCTTCTCACTGGCCTGCCTTTGACGCTTTCTCACTGACACCTGTTCTGTGACGCCTTCTCAGTGACGCCTGTTCTGTGACGCCTTCTGAGTGATGCCAGCTCTGTGAAGCCTTTTCACTGAAGCCTGCTCTGTGATTCCTGTATGGAGTCATTGTCAGATCACAGCCCCAGTGTGTTGTTTCAGTTTGGCAAACTCTCATAGATCAGTCATTAGTGTTTCTCTCTCTCTCACACACACACACACACACACACACACACACACACACACACACACACACACACACACACACACACACACACACACACACACACACACACACACACACACACACACACACACACACACACACGCAGATGAAGTTGGAAGTTTACTTACACCTTTTCTAAATACATTTAAACTCAGTTTCACAATTCTTGACATTTAGTCCTAGTAAAAATTCCCTGCCTTTGGTCAGTGAGGATCACCACTTCATTTTAAGAATGTGAAATGTCAGAATAATATTAGAGAGAATGATTTATTTCAGCTTTTTTTTCTTTCATCACATTCCCAGTGGGTCAGACGTTTACATACACTCAATTAGTATTTGGTAGCGTTTCCTTTCAATTGTTTAACCTGGGTCAAACGTTTTGGGTAGCCTTCCGCAGGCTTCCCACAATAAGTTGGGTAAATTTGGCCCATTTCTCCTGACAGAGCTGGTGTAACTGAGTCAGGTTTGTAGGCCTCCTTGCTCGCACACGTTTTTTCAGTCCTGCCCACAAATTTTCTATGGGATTGAGGTCAGGGCTTTGTGATGGCCACTCCACTACCTTGAATTTGTTGTTCGTAAGCCATTTTGCCTCAACTTTGGAAGTATGCTTGGAGTCATTGTCCATTTGGAAGACCCATTTGCGACCAACCTTTAACTTCCTGAATGATGTCTTGAGATGTTGCTTCAATATATCCACATAATTTTCCTACCTCATGATGCCATCTATTTTGTGAAGTGCACCAGTCCTTCCTGCAGCAAAGCAGCCCCACAACATGATGCTGTCACCCCCGTACTTCACGGTTGGGATGGTGTTCTTTGGCTTGCAAGCCTCCCCCTTTTTCCTCCAAACATAACAATGGTCATTATGGCCAAACAGTTCTATTTTTGTTTCATCAGACCAGAGGACATTTCTCTAAAAAGCCTTATATTTGTCCACATTTGCTCTTGCAAACCGTAGTCTGGCTTTTTTATGGCGGTTTTGGAGCTGTGGCTTCTTCCTTGCTGTCGATATAGGACTTATTTTACTGTGGATATAGATACTTTTGTACCTGTTTCCTCCAGCATCATCTCAAGGTCCTTTGCTGTTGTTCTAGGTTTGATTTGCACTTTTCGCACCAAAGTACATTCATCTCTAGGAGACAGAATTATGTTAATACTTGCGTACTATTGTTTGTACAGATGAACGTGGTACCTTCAGGCGTTTGGAAATTGCTCCCAAGGATGAACCAGACTTGTGGAGGTGTACAATTTGTTTTCTGAGGTCTTGGCTGATTTTCCCATGATGTCAAGCAAAAATCAACTGAGTTTGAAGGTAAGCCTTGAAATACATCCACAGGTACACAGGTTCTATTGACTCAAATTATGTCAATTAGCATATCAGAAGCTTCCCAAGCTGTTTTAATGCACAGTCAACTTAGTGTATGTAAACTTCTGACCCACTGGAATTGCGATACAGTGAAATAATACGTCTGTAAACAAATTACTTGTGTCATGCACAAAGTAGATGTCCTAACCGACTTGCCAAATCTATAGTTTGTTAACAAGAAATTTGTGGAGTGTGTGTAAGTGTATGTAAACTGCCGACTTCAACTGTACCTCCCATGGCCTAAAAAGTGATAGACACTGTAGCTCTCTCTCTCTTTTTCTCTCTCTTGATGTATCTGACCGCATTTAGCTGCAGAAGAAGCCTGCCTAATGAATAAGCACGCAGATGACTTTGCCATGGCGAAGTGACAGGAACTTGGTGTGCAGGGATTACATGTTTTCATCATTAGGATTATGTTGGCTATTTATCTGTGGGCTACTTGCGAGTTAGATATTTGTTGAGTCAAATCAAAGTTCTTGGGAGAGATATTGACATTTTGAAACGTGCTGATGATGTTTTTAAATGTTCTCTGAACATAATCTGTGGCTTTATCAGTAGACCTGACTTTAAATACTATTTGAAACTTTTCAAATACATTAAGAGTTTAAAATACTCTGGAGTGGCAGGTAGGTGGGGGGTAACGTCTGTCGTTGGGAGAAAGAGAGGAGGACCAAGGTGCAGCGTGGTAAGTATTCATATTCTCTTTAATGAAAATGAATACTCGAACAAAAACAACAAAACACGAGAACAAAACGAAAACAGTCCTGAACGGTGAAATGCAAACACAGAACAGAAAATAAACACCCACGAAACACAGGTGGAAAAAGGCTACCTAAGTATGATTCGCAATCAGAGACAACTAACGACACCTGCCCCTGATTGAGAACCATACCGGGCCAAACTCAAAACACAACATAGAAAAACAAACATAGACAACCCACCCAACGCACGCCCTGACCCATACTAAAACAAAGACATAACAAAAGAAATAAGGTCAGAATGTGACATGTGGTTTCAGCTTTTGTAGGTATTCTATTGGTTACACTGCAAGAGTCAAGCTCAATCCAGCACAGTTAAAGTATTTTAAAATGATTTCAAATAGTATTTGCAACCAGGTTTGGTTGTCAGCTGGGACTCTAATTTCAAATGTTAAAATGCAACTCAAGTCATTTTTTCTCTAGTATAATGAATGTTAATTAATTTTTGTGTTTTTGTTTTGAATTTAGTAGGGGTTATAATTTTGCATACCCGACCGTTCTCTCTCCTGAGATTCCTCGTAAGCTGTACTCCCAAAAGGTGCTAATGTAATCGTCTGATAATTTGCGTACCCCCAATTTTAACGAGGTGGTGTAACTTGACACACAGCAGTTGCTATCATAGGTCAATTGGATAATGAATTAGTCAAGTAAGTTTAACGTAGTTTAAGTACTGTTCTTTGGCCATTCCTTCACTCTGTTTTGTCATGGTGTCGCATCCTTGATCACTGACGTGACAGAGTGACAGATGAAAAGCTACATTAACTTTGTTTGAAAAGGACACTGTTACAAGGTTGTGAACTTTCACTGGGAGAGAGCTGCCATGGCAATGTTAACATTCAGTAACTAAAGTAACTAAAGTGATGTTTACCGGCCACTATCTGCAACCCAGGTTTGATTCAATAATAGCTCCTTTCTTCGGTTTCAGAAGAGCTTTGATTTATCTAACAGAGTGCGAAGGCATTCACAAGCAATTTGTGGCGAGAGCTCAGCGAAGAAAATTTCCATGAATCATCATAACAGACAACTGACAATAATTACCTATATTAGATTATCTCCCCAGTCACAAATCCCCCACAGAGTGAAAATAGACGAGCCGCCTAATTCTCTATTCCACTCTAGTGTTTTATAGTGACTCCTCACATTTCCGAGTACTGCTGAGTCATCCAATATAAGTTGTGGGTCCGTCCATCTGCTGGACTGTGAACAGGGATCAAGCTCTGTGTGCATTCTTAGCATCCTGTATTGACAGGAATTCACACTGTGGTCTAGGCCGGTTACGTTTGCCTTATCGTCCTTCCGTGGGAACTTTCCCATTTTTGCACTAATGGTTAGGGTTAGGATTGGGAGAGGGGAAGCTGATCCTAGACCTGTGCCCAGTTGTAGTGAGGGAGCAGACTGGGGCTATTTTCTGGGTCTTCGCGGAGCTCCACACCTCAGAGGTCTGTGTGTGTGGCAGGTGGGGAGTAGAACTCCAATAAAACTACGGCAGCGAAGACACACACACACGCGCACCTCTAATCATGACTGGATGATTGAATAATCAATGTCGATTGTGTTGTATAATCAACATCGGTGGTGCATGTGTGCGAGGGTGTGTTTGTGCACCTGTACTTGTGTTGCACATTGTCAAACACCCATTGCCCGGCCCCACTAGTGTTACATCACATTCCATCTGTGAGGACTGGGCGGCCAAGCTTCTTCCAGCTTAATGAACATGCCTGTCCCCGGAACCTCTTGGGAACTCAGACCACTCTGTGACTGGCAGTCCTTTAACATGCACATCAGAAAGAAAGTTAAAAGAGAAATAGAATGATTAAGAAAGGCAGAAAGTGGTAGAGGGAGGAGATATACAGAGAGAGACAGAGAGAGAGAGAGGACCCATGCCTTGCGGTAAACAATAAACCAGTGCCCACTGGGAAAAGAGTTGGTGCTCAGTTGAGTTTGGGCAGGGTTGTCATGACCATTGTGTCACTCCGAAGGGACACCAACTGAACCCTTCTGAGTTCTAATGATGTGTTTCAATCAATGCGGTGACTGTTCTGGACACGTGTTGCACACATACTCAACCACAGCTTGTCACGACACACTGTTATGACTTATCCTGTGGCTGTGAATTGATCTGTTGCTAGATCCCATGGAGCCTTAAGCGTGTTTCAGAGAGCTCCAATAAAGCTGGATGTCTGTTGTTGCTTCTCTGTCAGTCGGACCCTATTGAGATGTGTAGGGACTCATTAACAGTCCCCTGAACAGGAACCATTATCAGAAGATGTTCTCTCATGTCTCAACACTGTCACCATGCAGAGGAGGGAAAAGGTTGAGAAGACGTCTGATGAGCCCTCACAAACCTCATATCGTGTTTCAACACTGAGGGGTTTTTGACATATGTCAATGCGGCACTTTGTATTATTCTCTAAGGCTCTTGAGCAAGGCAGACAAGAAACTCTCAAAACAACGGTGTAACACAAGTGCTGTCCTGTTTGGTGGTTTAGCAATCCACACTCTCAGAGGAATTATTTTGGAGAATGTTATTGACACATTTTTTTTTGTGTCTGTCTGGTTTGTCAGCATGAACAGTGCTTGAGGAATCTGATTCCCACAGGCTCGCAGAAGTATGATGGTGTTTTATTAACGCTTAACTATTGGGAAATCATATTTTTTTAAGTAAAATGAGGCTACATTTTCAGCAAACTGCACCTCCAAAGACTTGGTACTAAGAGACAAATCATTGTTTTTACCTTTGTACAGATTTACTACAGAGAGATCAAAATAATTATCTTATCTGATAAAAAAACATGTGGTTTAAATAATTAATGTGGACTGCTTCGTGGCAGTTCTGAAAATGAATGCTGATTAATCCGTTGTGACCCAAGAAGAGACCGGCAATGCTACAGGAAAAGAGTCGTTAACCTTTAATCTGGAAGTAAAGCCTATTTTTTTTGTTCATTAAATGGCATGTTTCATCTAAACGATTCCATGGACATCAAAGTCCCCTTTTGTTCGACGCTTCCATCTTCTCTGATCAAATATTCCAAACCGTTCAGGAACGGAACAAATGCAGTGCTTGGAACATGCCTGGGCTGAGTGCGTATGTACGTACTGTACAGCGGTTAGGGAGTCTCACTTGGGCCTGGTCTGACAGTGAGTGAAGGCTACCTGGATTGGATCGGAAAGCAAACAAAAAAGGAAACCTGTCAGAGAGCTGTTAAAGAAACAGTGTGCAATTTCAGCAATAGGGAAAGTTGGGCATATCAGTGACATATCGTAGGCCCTGCAAACAGCTCTCAGTGAATTGAAAATAGTGCAATGCTTGTTCTCTATTAGCTCCTAGGTCTTTGCTCAAGGATGATTTATGGTTGTAGTGGATGGAGCCTCAGATTGGAGCTGGAAGTTGGCAGCGAGACACATAGCGACGACTGCAAGACCTCGAGAGGAAGCAGCAGGGAAATGGTTCTGAAAATAATCAGGATTTCATTACATTTTGAGATTAATTCCTTCTGGCATGCTCGTCGGTTATTTCCAATGGCTACAAAATGGAATAAATACAGCAATCTGTTCTCGCCTTCACCAACCCAAGCCGATGCTTAGCTGTATTTTGGCAAAGAGACAAAATCGGTTAACGCCAGATTGCTTTAGAATTACAGTCGTTTAGACAGTTTTGACGCGGTACACTGCCAGACAAATCACAGCTCTTACATGACATCAAAATCTACCTTCAAATTTCAAGTACATCTTTTGATTTTTATATCAATCCTGTCTGAGGTCAATCGTCTTACAGATGATTATGTATGTGCAGTATATATCACAGGTTACATTCGAGCATTCATGCTTTTCGATTGTTCTGCACCGCTGCCCAATAGCTTGATCCGATGGAGACACGTGGAGCAAGGCTTAATTTCATTCCCGACTGGTAACACGGGTTGATAGTGTACATACCTGTCTCCCCTTGAAGATTAGAAGGGACACTTAAAAGCGAAACCCTGGAGCACGTCAAAAGGAAGTCAAGATCTGTGTAGGACTGCCGATGCTAATTTAGATGTCTCCCCCATATCCCTAACGTTAAGACCCAATGAAAAGATACCAAAGGAGACGAACGGTGGCAATCTTCAGAAGAAATAAAGAGGTGGGCCTGTGATGAGATATCTAATCAGATGCACTTTAAAGAGCATAATATTGGCAAAAATCTCTTGGAAGATATTTCCATTTGATATGACAAGGCACCAACAACCTTTGAAGTTCCTCCTTTGAGAAATACGACTGCACTCTGAAAGAGATGGATGAAAAACTCTGATTTTTAAATATTTTTTGTAAATACGTCTCAAGTTATTTTTCAAGCCTTTTTTTACAATTCTAATAGTACGCACATACTATAAATCTATTTGGACAGCTTTACAGAGAGATACACTGTCTGTTATCTACATCTCCTTCATTTCACCTTCATTCCCCTGGGAATCTAGAGCCCTTCAAAGTCTCAATCACTCTACCTGGTTTAGAAGTGGTGGAGCAGAGAGGAGTACAAAATGGCTGACCAATTTTACCCTTCACCTATTCAGCCCTGGCCAATGATTCAACTCTCAAATTAGATCAAGGGTTCTGCCAAAGCCTTTGCAGGATCTCGTTCTCCTCATTCTTAAGATGGTTACCTGTGTTGCAAATAGGGAGTCGTGGCAGACCACAGTCTGCAAGCTAAGTGGAAGGCAATGGACCAGCGAAGGCTAATGGCATGCATTGGCAGCTATGTTTTGTGGAGCACATAGATCATTGTGATGTTTCAATATGCAGACGGACAATGAGAATCAATAGCCTACTGGTGACCAGCATGAAAATGACAAGTTAAAACGTCCCAAGTCATGCATACGTTATTCAGGGAGAATCAAAAATGAGGTATGGATTGATTTAAAAGAGTAAGCTTTGTTATAATGGGAAACTGAGTCGGCGTTCCAATTCGATGGGATTGAGGTCAGGGCGCCGTGCAGACCAGTCAAGTTCTTCCACACCAATCTCGACAAACCATTTATGTATGGACCTCGCTTTGTGCACGGGGCATTGTCATGCTGAAACAGGAAAGGGCCTTCCCTAAACTGTTGCCTCAAAGTTGGAAGCACCGAATCGTTGAGATTGTAATTGTATGCTGTAGCATTAAGATTTCCCTTCACTGGAACTAAGGGGCCTAACCCAAACCATGAAAAACAGCCCCAGACCATTATTCCTCCTAAACCCAAACTTTACGTTTGGCAATAAGCATTGTTCGCAACTTGTTTTGTACATAATGTTGCTGCTACGGTTAATTATGACCGAAAAGATCTTCTGGAAATAAGAACTGGGATTACTCACCTCAAATTGGACGAGGAGTTCTTCTTCAATGAGTCAGACGCGAGGGATATATTGCAGACACCCGATCAGGTCCGATCCCAGTGATTCGCTGGAGAAGGAAACAGAGATTTTGAGGCAAATGATCAGGGTGCCTTGTGAGGATCAGGCAACAAATGGCTAATCTGCCCCTTGCATTCCGTTCTGCTAACTAACGTTCAATCGCTGGAAAATAAGTGGGACGAACTGAAAGCACGCGTATATCCTACCAACAGGACATTAAAAACTGTAATATCTTATGTTTCACCGAGTCGTGGCTGAACGACGACATTAAGGACATACAGCTGGCGGGTTATACACTCTATAGGCAAGACAGAACAGCAGCCTCTGGTAAGACACAGGGCGGGGGCCTGTGCATTTATGTAAACATCAGCTGGTGCATGATATCTAATGAAGTCTCAAAGTTTTGCTCTTCTGAGGTAGAGTATCTCATGATAGGCTGTAGACCACACTATCTACCTAGAGAGTTTTCATCTGTATTTTTCATGGCTGTCTACATTCCACCACAGAGCGAGGTTGGCACTAAAAACACACTCAATGAGCTGTATTCCGCCATAAGCAAACAGGAAAATGCTCAACCAGAGGCGACGTTCCTAGTGGCTGGTGACTTTAATGCAGGGAAATGTAAATCAGTAAATCAACTACCCCGCTCATTGACACATTGACTCGGAACCGGTACCCCTGTACTGTATATAGCCCAGCTATTGTTATTTACTGCTGCACTTTAATTATTTGTTTTTTCTTATCTCAAATATATTCTGGGGGGATATTTTCTTAAAACTGCATGGTTGGTTAAGGTCTTGCAAGTAAGCATTTCACTGAATACTTGATTGGGACAGGTAGCGTTCTCCTGTCATCCACCAAACCCAGATTCGCCAGTTGGACTGCCAGATGGTGAAGCGTGATTCATCACTCCAGAGAAGGCATTTCCAATGCTCCAGAGTCCAATCGTTGGCTCTTACACTACTCCAGCCGAGCTTGGCATTGTGCAAGGTGATATTAGGCTTGTGTGCGGCAGCACGGCCATGGAAACCCATTTCATGAAGATCCTGACAAACAGTTTTTGTGCTGACGTTGCTTCCAGAGGCAGTTTGGAACTCAGTAGTGAGTTCTGCAATCGAGGACAGGCAATTGTTATGCTCTACACGCTTCAGCACTCGGTGGTCCCATTCTGTGAGCATGTGTGGCCTACCACTTCAAAGCTGAGCCATTGTTGCTCCTAGACATTTCCAATTCACAATAAGAGCACTTACAGTTGACTGGGCCAGCTCTAGCAGGGCAGGAATTTGACAAACTGACTTTCTGTTAAGGTGGCGTCCTATGACAGTGCCACGTTGTAAGTCACAGAGCTCTTCAGTCATGTCATCCTACTGCCAGTGTTTTCTATGGAGATTGCATGGCTGTGTGCTCGATGTTATACACCTGTCAGAAACGGGTGTGGTTGAAATAGCCGAATCCTCTAATTTGAAAGGGGTTCCTCATAGTTTTTTTTTATATACAGTGGCTTGTGAAAGTATTCGCCCCCTTGGCATTTCTCCTATTTTGTTGCCTTACAACCTGGAATTAAAATAGATTTTTGGAGGTTTTGTATCATTTGATTTACACAACATGCCTACCACTTTGAAGACATTTTTTATCGTGAAACAAACAAGAAATAAGACAAAAAACTGAAAACTTGAGCGTGCATAACTATTCACCACCCCAAAGTCAATACTTTGTAGAGTCACCTTTTGCAGCAATTACAGCTGCAAGTCTCTTGGGGTATGTCTCTATAAGCGTGGCATATCTAGTCACTGGGATTTTTGCCCATTCTTCAAGGCAAAACTGCTCCAGCTCCTTCCAGTTGGATGGGTTCTGCTGGTGTACAGCAATCTTTAAGTTATACCACACATTCTAAATTGGATTGAGGTCTGGGCTTTGACGAGGCCATTCCAAGACATTTAAATGTTTCCTCTTAAACCACTTGAGTATTGATTTAGCAGTATGCTTAGGGTCATTGTCCTGCTGGAAGGTCAACCTCCGTCCTAGTCTCAAATCTCTGGAAGACTGAAGCAAGTTTACCTGTATTTAGCGCCATCCATCATTCCTTCAATTCTGACCAGTTTCCCATTCCCTGCCAATGAAAAACGTCTCAACAGCATGATGCTGCCACCACCATGCTTCACTGTGGGCATGGTTTTCTCTGGGTGATGAGAGGTGTTTGGTTTGAGCCAGACATAGCATTTTCCTTGATGGCCAAAAAGATCAATCAAAGTCCAGCTCTGTGGAGTGTACTGCTTAAAGTGGTCCTATGGACAGATACCCCAATCTCCGCTGTGGAGCTTTGCAGCTCCTTCAGGGTTATCTTTGGTCTCTTTGTTGCCTCTCTGATTCATGCCCTCCTTGCCAGGTCCATGAGTTTTGGTGGGTGGCCCTCTCTTGGCAGGTTTGTTGTGGTGCCATATTCTTTCCATTTTTTAAATAATGGATTTAGTGGTGCTCCGTGGGATGTTCAAAGTTTCTGATATTTTTTTATAACCCAACCCTGATCTGTACTTCTCCACAACTTTGTCCTTGACCTGTTTGGAGAGCTCCTGGGTCTTCATGGTGCCACTTGCTTGGTGGTGCCCCTTGCTTAGCGGTGATGCAGACTCTGCGGCCTTTCAGAACAAGTGTATATGTACTGAGATCATGTGACACTTAGATTGCACACAGGTGGCCTTTATTTAACTAATTGTGTGACTTCTGAAGGTAATTGGTTGCACCAGATCTTATTTAGGGGCTTCATGGCAAAGGGGGTGAATACATACGCACGCACCACATTTACGTTTTAATTTTTTTAAATTTTTTGAAACAAGTTATTTTTTAATTTCACTTCAACAATTTGGACTATTTTGTGCATGTCCATTACATGACATCCAAATAAAAATCAATTTTAATTACAGGTTGTAATGCAACAAAATTGGAAAAACGCCAAGGGTGTTGACTGTTTTTGTAAGGCACTTTATAGTGTATTTGAAATGGTAAGCAAAAGGCTGATAACAAGATTCATCTTTAGAGGGAAAACCCTGATCATATCAGATGGATCTACTATATATATATATATATATATATATTAAACCTTTATTTTAACAGGGAAGCCATATTGAGACCTAGGTCTCTTTTACTAATACACCTTGTATATACAACATAGATATATACACATTACAAACTACACATTACAGCTAGGACCCGTTTCTCAATACTTAGGTCACTTTTTCAAAACTCTTCACAGAGTTCTCCTAACCAACTTCCAGCTTGGCACAGCAGTTCATTTCACATCCAAAATGCACTAAAACTACCAAACCACTTCATACGTGTCCCAAGTCAACTCGTTCTTCCATAACACTAGCAAAGTTTGTCCCCCAACAAGCACACTTTGTCACTTTTAAAACAATGACAACAGGTTTCATTATACAATGTTTTCTTTTGTAAAATGTATTTACAAAACAAGAACGACACCTCTCTACTTTTTACAATTCACTGCAGTATATGTTACAGGAATGAACCAGACATGATGCAACATGCTTCGATATGTTTTAAGTCATTTTTTGGCATTGAGTGATTCCAAAAATACAAGAATTTGTATATACACCATCTACCGATACAGATACAGTAGCAATGCTAGTCAACCCTGTCTTCTGCATCAGGCGTCAGGTTCTCATCGACATTTCAGCTTATGTCATCTTGGGCAAAACACCTAGGAAAGTATCTTTGGCATGCTTGGTCCATCCCTGGCAATCTTCTGCAGATATGTCCAGGCATCCAGCATTCATTGCATCCAGGAGGGACATTTGATCATGTGGATGGTGGTCATAAACCTCCCACCCCCATGAGGAAAATCATTCCTCTATGGGGTTGAGGAATGGAGAGTAAGGTGGGAGGAAAAGTGACACCATCCTGGGATGGGGCTGCGTGCCATTCTGTGACTGCACGGGAGTGGGGAAATGACACATTGTCCCATACAATTACCAACGTTGGAAGATTTCGCCTCACTGCAACCCTTTCCTCACCTGGCACAACCCTTCCATAGAGGTCACCCAGGAATTAAATGAGACGCTCGGTGTTGTACGGCCCAATTAGCAGTTTGTGTAACAGCAATCCATCAGAGGATATTTCTGCACACATTGTGATGTTGGCACCCTTCTGGCTCAGGACATCCACTGTGGCTCTTTTCCCAATCGCATTCCTTCCTCGCCGCCGTGTTTTGGCCAAGTTGAAACCAGCCTCATCCACAAAGATGAATTTGTGGGGTGTTTGCCTGGCTTCAATCTCCATGACTCTCTAAAATAAATCCACAAGGCAACATAAGAGTTAGCCTATTACGGGAGTTTACATTATAGCTAAAAACATGCCATTGTGTGCCTCTGTCCTGTTTGGTTTTGTTCAAAACCAGTTCTGTATTTCATAGTAATCTTACCTGGACACATTGGTTCCTGAGTTGCTTGACTCGTTCAGAGTTCCTCTCAAAGGGGACAGTGTACAACTGCTTCATCCTGACTTGATGTTGTTTCAGGACTCTACAAATAGTTGTTATGTTTACATTGTGAATATTTCCACATGCAATAGTGTCTGCCAACACTCTGTTCCCGAATCTCTGTGAGTTTTATGCCATTGTTTCTGATGACCATATCAACGATTGCAGTTTCTTGCACAGTATTGAAAATCCTACCTCTCCCGCCTGTGGGAGGTAATGTTGGGTATTAAGCAGAAATACAAAAACAATTACACACAAGTGGGTTTGGAGGCTTTGCTCAATTTACTTCTGTAATGTGCAGTTCAGTCAGATGCCCTTGCAGAATGCACATCTTGCATGGTCACATCTTACATCTTACATGGTCAATTATAGTAGCCCTAATCGTATCTGAGACTACAGCTCTTGATCTCCCTCTCAGTCTTCTTCCACCACGCATACGTACTCCTCTTCCTCTCCCAGCCACTCTTCTTCCTCTGCCAGGCACTTCTCTATCTCTGGGTGGGTCCATGTTTACATTACAGTACAGCATTATTCCTAAGATGTCCCATTTTGTATGGATGGTAATGAAATTGAAAGACTAACACCGGGGTAGGTGTTCAGCTACAATGGGAATCAGCTGTGGTTGGTCTAATTGTTTTGATAGTATTTCATTTTCTAGATTTGGAATATATTTCAGTACGGTATTACTGTAGAAATGTAGCAAATTGCTGACTTATTACATATTGTGTTATGTTAGGTTTTATCTGAAGTTTAACAGTTTTGAACAGAGTATGTAAACATGTGCAAATTGGCCTGTAGGTACATAGAGTTTTGGTGGTGGTTGTGTCTGAGTGAGAAAATAATTCATGAAATTTGAAAGATGTAATCATTGAATGAATGTTGTGCCAAAGCAATGAAAAATGATCCACAGTTTAACCCGCATAGACTGCTGTGTTCACTGTGTGAAGAGTTTTGAAAAAGTGACCTAAGTACTAAGAAATGGGTCCTAGCGATTGTAAAAAACTGTTAAATACAAAAACACAGTCATCACCCAGAGAAACGGTTACATTCCTCCACAAATAAGTCCCCAATCAATCATTTAAATTGCTCAAACGGCAATAGAGCATTAAATCAGCTATGTAGGAGGATCATGTCATCAATTGTCAATGTTAATTCACAAAGAGTGAAACTATAGATTATCTTTCCAGATACCCATATAAAATAAAGATAACACCAGGAATGTGTCAGCAATGGTAAAAGGCCTAGGAGAGGAAGAAGACTTTATTGTCCATTGGAGAAGGGACATTTCTCTTTTTGCTTAGATACAATCCCATTTCCTACTCAAATCTGGTGCTGAACACAACACTACAAAGTTGTGAGAACCAATGGTTTTCGAAAGGGCCT